>NC_043708.1:84173892-84175117 GCF_006229205.1 Suricata suricatta | reverse complement strand
GGTTCTCCATTAGGTCTCTCTTGTTTTCCTGCTAGACCTATGAGTGCAAACATATGGTTTCTGTCCTTCTCTGCCTGGCTTACTTCACTCAGCATGACACCCTCAAGGTCCATCCACTTTCCTACAAATGGCCATATGTCATTCCCTCTCATTGCCATGTAGTACTCCATCGTGAATATATACCACATCTTCTTGATCCCAGAATGGCATCTTCTGTGCCATCCGAATGTATTCCTGTGAGTCAAAAAGAGTAGAACAAGGGCATAAATGCAACAAAAACAAATGTAGCCACCCAGGAAGTAAATTTCTAAGAGAATGTCAAAGCTGTTTTAAATCATAGTAAAAAAATTAACAATTTCTATTTTCAGGTTATAACGCACAAGAAACACTTCTAATGATTTGCTAGATGAGGAGCAAAAATGTCAATAAATTACAAAACCAGCTCAGGTTGGCTTCTTCAAGAGGATGATAAAAATCCATTATCTAATTACATTTAAAGAGGTCAAAATTGTTATAGAATAAAGATATATTTATGAAATTACAGAGCACATATTACCCACATACAAAAACTCAGAGTCATTGCTTGCAAAGTTTTAAAATATACAATCTGGAGCCTGCTTCCGATTCTGTGTCTCCCTCTCTCACTTCCCCTTCCTGCTCATGCTCTGTCTCTCTCTGTCTCAAAAATAAAACATTAAAAAAATTAAACAAAAAAATTAATTAAATAAAATATACAGTGTTGGGGCACCTATGTGGCTCAGTCAGTTAAGAATCTGACTCTTGATTTTGGGTCAGGTCATGATCTAACAGTGAGCTTCCACTGGGCTCTTCACTGACAGCATGGAGCCTGCTTAGGATTCTCTCTTTCCCTCTCTCTCTCTGTTCTACCCACCTGGTGGGTATGTGTCTTGTGTACCTGCATGCATGTATGCACTCTCTCAAAATAAATAAATATGTAAAAACAACAAAATAAATATAGAGTAATTCTTATCACAGGGGCGCCTGGGTGGCTCATCAGGGGAGTATCTGACTCTTGATATCAGCTCAGGTCATGATCTCACAGTTCATGTGTTCAAGCTCTGGCTCTGCGCTGACAGGGCAGAGTCTGCCAGAAATTCTTTCTCTCTGCCCTTTCCTTGCTTATGCATGCACATGCTCTATCTCTCAAAAATAAACAAACACTATATATATATATATATATATATATATATATATATATATACAC
>NC_043708.1:84148952-84173792 GCF_006229205.1 Suricata suricatta | reverse complement strand
ACACACACACACACACACACACACACACACACACACACACACACACATATATACACACAGTGTTGTAACCAAAGGGTATGAGGGAGAAGAGGAATCCTCTTCAGACCCCAAACTCCACAGGCTGGTGATGGTATGAAGTAATGAAAGCAAAGCATAGAACTTGTTCACCATACCAATATTTTTTACAAAACCTTTAGTCATTTCCTATCACTTCATCTAAGTGTGAAAACACACACACACACACACATGCACACAGTATGTCTGTCTGTCTGTCTGTCTGTCTATCTATCTATCTATCTATCTATCTACAGGTTTTTTTCTGGTTTCTTTCCAAGCTTGGAGGATCTGTCTAAAGCATTCCTAGACCTGACTGGATGATTTTAGCAGTTGAACACAGTACGGAAGGATTACCCTTTATCTTTTCCCTAGAAACTTGATAGCTTTTGAAGCTATACCTAAATTTTCTTCAAGCCTTCTTTTAACATTTCATTGTATGAAATCTCTCTATGCACAAGATTAAAATGCAAATTTTAACTTTTAATATGTATAAAGCAACTTTAAAATTCTTTTATGATATCTTAAGACAAAAAGGTAAACATTCTGCCATAAGAGGAGCTTTGTTCAAAATATTTTTCATTTAGCTGTCTAGCTTTTTTTTTTTTTTTTTTAATTTTTGAGAGACAGAGAGAGACAGTGCGACCAGGGGAGGGTCCGAAAGAAAGGGAGACACAGAATCTGAAGCAGGCTCCAGGCTCTGAGCTAGCTGTCAACACAGAGCCTGACTTGAATCCACGAACTGTGAGATCCTGACCTGAGTCAAAGCCAGACGCTTAACTGACTGAGCCACCAGGCGACCCCTGTCTAGCTATTTATTAATTGTTGAGGATATTAGACATTTAGTGACCTTTATCTTTAATCTGTAATTAAGTTTCTTACCCTTTAAATGATGTATATCTGCCATCTGATATGATATGTTGCTCTGTAGTTTAATCTGAAAAAACAAATTAAATTTTCATTTTACTACAGAATATGCGTTTTGCTCATATTTCCTTTTTACCCTCATATTCACTTTAAGTTTAATCATAAATGCAAAGGAAAAATCCTTGTTATACATACCCACCTCTTTCCAAAAAGA
The DNA here is from genome assembly GCF_006229205.1 of Suricata suricatta. Classification (NCBI taxonomy): domain Eukaryota; kingdom Metazoa; phylum Chordata; class Mammalia; order Carnivora; family Herpestidae; genus Suricata; species Suricata suricatta. The sequence goes on along the minus strand of NC_043708.1, from coordinate 84,172,657 downwards.
ATTAGGGAGAAATTTTGATTTTATAATACTTTAAATTTGCAAAAGAATATTCAGTTTACTTAATATATAGCCTAATAACTTTTAAACATTTAAAAATTTGAGTTGAACATTGTTTAATGATATCTTTTTTCAAAATCTTACCAGAAGAGACCTCTTACTAACTCTATTAAGTGAAGAATTAATTGTTTGAATCAGTTAATGTCAAGACAAAAGTAATTGATGCTTATCAGCTCTCATAGGATGACAGATAGTACATAGGATCTATTGTGGTCAATGTTCTTCAGGAGCCAGTAGACAAGAACAACAGGAACTTAAGAGTACAAAAATATGACTCAAACTAAGGCTTAGCACTTAATTTAAAAATTAAGACAAGGTCTTTGAAAGCCAGGATGTCATCCACAAAGAACCTCTGCCCCAGTTCTTGCTTAAACAGGTATCACTCAATTGTAAAATGCAACTACACTATCACTACAAACAGGTTCTCTTATCAACCTCAAAGGTAAACTGACTTTGAAAGCATACATAGATTCATAGTGATCAGAATCAGGACCATGAGTACGTAAATGATTATGATAAATATCTTTCAATCTCTAAAGTTTTAAGCTTCTTAGTTTGAGATAATTATAGATTTGTAAGAAATTGCAAAGATAGCACAGAGAAGTCCCATATACACTTCACTCAATTCCCCCAGTGCGTACATCCTATGTAACCATAACACAACATCAAAACCAGGAATGATACTGGTACAATGTATATGTATAATTCTACGTCGTTTTCTCATATATATATGTTCATATGACCACCACCAAAACAAAGATACAGAACTATTCTATAATCACAAAGATGTCCCTCATACTATCCTTTATATTCAAACCTATCCTTCCTCACACTATTTCTAATCCTTGGGAAATACTAATTTTTTTTTTTTACCACGTAATTTTGTCATTTCAAGAATGTTATTTAAATGGAATTATATAATATGTGGCTTTTTAAGATTTTACTCAATATAACACATAGTTGCTGCATATATCAGTAGTTCATTCTTTTTTATTGCTGAGCAGCATTCTGTGACATGAATGCACTACAGTTTGTTTAAGCATTCAACTATTGTATAGCATGTTGGTTGCTATGAAAAAATGTGTACTGATTTTTACATGAATGTTAGTTTTCATTTCTCTGGGATAAATGTGCACGAGTGAGGTTGTTCCTTTTCCAAAGTGGCTATGCCATTTTCATTTACATTTTTAAAATTTACTGTGCCAAGATACTGGATGGGAGAGTATAAAACAATTGGAAAACATGAGTCTCAAGGAATCAGTAGGCAAGCTTAGCACCTAAAGCAGTATAATTACTATAGGAATTCAGAGATGGTTCTTAGCTGATCTGATCAGGGAAAGCTTCTTGGAAGGAATTTTATCTGAATTAGTCATTGAAGATGAGGAAAAATTGTAAATAGGTAGAAAAGGGGGTTCCAGATAGAGAGGATGACATAAGAAAAGGTACAGAGGCAAGAAAGCATGAGACTTGTATGAAGATCTGATCAAATTATTGTTTGGCTATCACACATGATAGAGTAGAAAAAACAGTGTGAAAGAAGTTTGGAGAAAAAAACCATGGAAAGGCCATTCAGCCCTAAGTAGAATCTACTCTTCAAACAGAGAGCCAGTGACTTTAAAGTTTTAAATGAAAGTTTATCCATAACAAATAACTAAGAAAAGCATCCGTATGCCAGTTCAAAGAGAAGTGGGAATCCAGGTCTTCCATTAGAGTCCTGGCAGCTTTGAAGAATGAAGTTTAAAACATAATGTTGAGGAGTGCTGATATATAGTGGCACATGTATCCTAATGTTCATAGCAGCACTTTCAACAAGAGCCAAATCATGGAAAGAGCCTAAATGTCCATCAACTAATGAATGGATCAAGATGTGGTTTATATATACAATGGAATATTACATGACAACGAGAAAGAATTGAAATCTGGCCATTTGTAGCAATGTGGATGGAACTCGAGGGTGTCATGCTAAGTGAAATAAATCAGGCAGAGAAAGAGATACCATATGTTTTTACTTATATGTGGATCAGGAATAACTTAACAGAAGACCATGGGGGAAGGGAAGGGGGGAAAAATAGTTACAGAGAGAGAGGGAGGCAAACCATAAGAGACTCTTAGGTACTGAGAATAAATTTAGGTTGATGGGGGTGGAGGAGAGAGGAAAATGGGTGATGGGCATGGAGGAGGGCACTTGTTGGGATGAGCACTAGGTGTTATATGGAAACCAACTTGACAATAAACTATATTAAAAAAATAAAATTACCTTGCTACCTAAATACATATATACATACATACATATACATATATATGTATGTGTGTGTGTGTGTGTGTGTGTGTGTATATATATATATATGTTGATATTCAGTCATAAAAAGTAATGAAGTACTGGTGCTTGATATAATATGGATGAACTCTGAAAACATATATGCTAAGTACAAGAAGTTAGTCACAAAAGGATATGGGGTTTCTTTTTGTGGTGATGAGAATGTTCTGGGGGCTGGCTCAAACAGTAGGGCATGTGACTCCTGGTCTTGGGATTGTGGGTTCTAGCCCCACACTGGGTGTAGAGATCACTTAAAAAATCTTTAAAAAAATATTCTGGAATTAGTGGTGATAGCTGTACAGTATTGTCAATATACTAAAATCTAAACAGAAGTGTGTATTGAAGCACCTGGGTAGCTCAGTCAGTTGAGTGTCTGGCTTCAGCTCAGGTCATGATCTTGCAGTTTGTGGGTTTAAGCTCCATGTTGGGCTCTGTGCTGACAGCTCAGAGCCTGGAGCCTGCCTTCGGATTCTATGTGTCCCTTTCTCTCTGACCCTCCCCTGCTCACACTGTCTCTCTCTCTCTCTCTCTCTCTCAAAAATAAATAAAAACATTAAAAAGACAAAATAAAGTATATACCTTAAAAGGGTAGGTTTTATGATATATGAATTATATCTCAATTTTTTAGTGCAAAAAAATAGAAATGGAAATGCCAAGGGTATTATGGGGCACCATAGGTGAAGCTGGGGATAAAATGATGGATAATCTCTAGGTGCTCAAGGAGTTTATTTCAGAGAAGCAATCAAATAAATAGTTAATTATAATAAAATAAAATAAATGCTATTATTAGGTTCTGCAGATATAATGAGAGAACTTAGTAAAAGCACTTAAATCCTTAGGGAATAAAACACCTTAGGGGAGTGAGGAGAGGCTTCTGGAGATGATAGGTAAAATGCATCTATAGGAAGAGTAGTGTTTTGCCAGGTGAAGTTAGGCAGAAGTTAAGGAGGAAAAATATTCAAGGCATGTGTCAAAACTTAAAAGTGAAAAATACTACACACTAAAGAAACTCCAAGGAGTTCTAAGCAGCTGAAGCAGAGAGAACGAAGTGGCAAAAAACAGAAAGGTAAGCAAGGTCCACATTATGAAGGGTCTTGCCAAAACATTCCAGTGGCTATGGTCAACATTTAAAGGACTTCAAGCAAGGTAGAGCGATCCAATTTGCAATTTAGAAAAGTCAACCTGGCTTTAGTATGAGAAGCAGACCAGAGTGGACAAGACTAGAGAGAGGGAGACCAGGCAGGAGAGCAGAAGACTACTGTTGTATTTCAGGTGAGAAAATGATGGTCTAGACAGGGGTGGGCAAACTATGGCCTGTGAGCCACATCTGGCCTGCTTCTCTTTTTGTAGGAATGACAAACTAAGGATGGTTTTTACATTTTTGAATGGTTGGGGCAGGGGTGGGGGGAAGCAAAAGAAGTAAATTTTGTGAATTATATACAAGCTGAATTTCAGTGTCTATAAATAAAGTTTTGGAGCGCCTGGGTGGCACAGTCAGTTAAGCAGCCGACTTCAGTTCAGGTCATGATCTCACAGTTCGTGGGTTTGAGCCCCGCATTAGGCTCTGTGCTGACCGGTTGCTCAGAGCCTGGAGTCTGCTTCTGATTCTGTGTCTCCTTCTCTCTGACCATCCCCCGTTCACCCTCTATTTATCTCTCTCAAAAATAAATAAATGTTAAAAAATTTTATAAATAAAGTTTTATAGGAAACAGCCATACCCATTCATTTGGTCCTTTATAGAAAAAGTTTGCCAACCTCTGGTCTCAAATAATAGAATGAGAACAGAGAGATAAATATATGTGGGAGCTATTAAGAGGGAAAAATGAATAATCTTGCTGATTGATTAGATACAAGAGTAAAAGAAGAAACATCAAGGATGATGTTTAGATTTCTAAAGTAGGAAACAAGAGTAAGGTAGTAGTACTCCACAAGAGGGAAACAGGAGAAATAGACTTGGGGTGGGAGGGAGAATGGGGGATGTTTTTTTTTTTTTTTACAAATTTGAACCTGTTGAATATGAGGCACTTGTGACACAACTGAGAACAGATCTTGTTGTCAGCTTGGATATATAGGTCTGGAGCTTGGACATCAGTGATTTGAAAGTCATTAGCATATGGATGACAATTAAAGCCGCAGGAATGATATCACTGAGGGAAAGCTGTAGAGGCAGCAGGAGAAACCAACACCAATTGCTATGTGATCAGTTGATCACTAAGACTGCTCTCCAATAATGTGTCATTAGCCTGTGTTTACTTTCTTTCCCACTTCCTTTATTTCATGATCCAATTTTTTTTTGCATTTTTTTCCCCTCCAAAGAGCATAACCATCTTTTATTCTTGTTTTCAACATGTTTTTATTACTTTGGTTTTTATCCATTTTTCTGATGTTATTCCAACATCTCTGCACTCTTTATTTTAAACTTGCTTTTGAGGGGCGCTTGAGTGGCTCAGTCGGTTAAGTGTCTGGCTTCCGGTTTCAGCTCAGGTCATGATCTCACGGTTTGTGAGTTAGAGCCCTGCATCGGGCTCTGTGCTGACAGCTAGCTCAGAGCCTGGAACCTGCTTCAGATTCTGTGTCTCCCTCTCTCTCTCTGACTCTCCCCTGCTCGTGCTGGCTCTCTCTGTTTCTCAAAAATAAATAAAAACCATTAAAAAAAATTCTTAAACTTGCTTTTGAAATTGCTAGATATGCTATTCTTAAATGCCAGGCTATGAGTAGCCTCAGCTTCCCTGAACTGTCTCTTTTGTATCCTCATATACTTTTTAAAATTTTTTAATGGAGGAAGGGAAATTCAACCCACAGACCATAAAAATAGTACAGAATTATATGGACAGTACTGCTTTATTCTTATCATTTTAATTTTCTCTTCAATCTTCCTTACTGAGAATGGAGACACTGATCCCAACAGCTCATATGTAAAGCCCTCACGTTTTAAAAGTTGCTCTGGAACAATATATTTTACACTGCATTAAGGAGAAAAATCATAGCTTGTCTAAATAAAAGCCTTTTCTAAAGCCAAGCATAATGAATCAATTTCCCACCCCATTCCTCTGCCATGTAAGGACTTTTCAGTTAGCTTCTCAGACCCCCCTCATGGCATATTGTTCCCTTGGCATCTGATGTTCTCTATTATTCCTGTCGATCTTTCCAGCAGAATTCTCAAAACAATCTTTTATTTAGTGTTTGGTATTATCAGCAAGTACCAGTTCCCAATTTCTCTCACTTCCTATTAACACTAGTTTCATTGTGCAAGTTATCTCACCTTCCATATGCCTTTGAACAGAGGTGCCAAGGATTTGTCAAAGAGCTCACAGAGCCAAGTGGTGTAGATCATTAAACCTAGAAGTTCTCTTTCCTCTACAGCAATTTTACTATGCTGCTCACTTTTAGAATTTAGACGTCTGCTACTAAACTGTAGACCTCACCCCCCAAATCTCATCTAGCTCCTGAAAGAGTTTCATGAAGAATCCTTCTTACATTCAATGTTATCCCTTTAAGGAAATCTGAATGTGTTTTTAGCTAGCGTGACACTCCTTTGTATTCTTGCAAAATGTAAGAATATAAAGCAATGGCTTAATTTGGGCTTTAATCTTAAGTTTTCTACCATCTTGAGTTTGTTTATGAAGAGTTTTTCATTTGGCTTCTGATTTTTTTTTATTTGTTCTAATTTCTTCAACTTTGTTTTCCTTTCCTTTTATACTTTTCATTAATCATTTCTTCATATAGACAGGTTTCTTTAGTTCTTTAACTTCTTCGGTTTTAACCCTTCCTCCGAGAGCCTTCACTTCTTTTATTATTATTATTATTTTTTTTTTTTTTTAGGAGAGCAAGTTTATTCAACCAGTATTTACTGAGTCCTTAATGTGCCAGGCACTATTTTAGGTGCTGGGAATACATTCCATTGATTAAAAACATACAAAAATCCCTGTCTTCATTGTACTTACACTCTAGAGAAAGGATACAAGACAAAAAACACAATAAATAAGTAAATTACATAGTAAGTTAGAAGGTGATAAATACTATAAAAAAATTAGAGCAGTCATGAGAATGAAGACAAGCCTTATCTAGAAATTTTCCAAAACCAGAAGCGGAAAAAAGTAAGCCTCTTTCTTGGAAAGTGTATTTATCTCTAAGTGACAAAAGAATGTATTTCTGGCTTTTTAATGTTCATGAGATTTGCAAGCAAGAAATTAAAGGGATTTAAAAATATGAAAATGGAACTGAAAACCAGAAAGAGTAACTTTCATAAAATAGGTGCACAATTCAGGGTTCCTGAGATAGTGGAACCTGTAGGTCTGCTGCAGTGGACTCTTCCACAGTTCTAGCAAATTCCATCATTCTGGACATACTTCCAACCACAGTGGATCTGAAGAGTCAATTCTGTTGAAGAAAGGCTACTAGGGACAGAAAGTGTGGACAAACTCAAATAGCTTTTCAGGATTTTTTTGTTTTATTTCCATTTCCATTTTAAAATATAACACCCCATTTTTTGTTGTTTTCTCATCCTGTTAAAGAAGAAGGGTGAGCTCATTAAAAAGGAAAACCGAAACACAGGAAGGCCTACATTTCCAACCCCATCGCCACTCTCAAATTATTCAAGACGCACACTTGAAGATTATTGTGTTCTGTCAGATCTGCGTCTTTTGATACTATTTTTAGAGCTTGTGGTCTCTGAACTACCTTCCAGGTAGGTTCTTTTCCCCTTTGATTTAAATTCAAAATCCACTTCAACAAAGTAACCCAAACAATTTATGCCTAGTTTTTGCCGCTGGGGAATTAGGTTCTCCACGTAAGGAGTGAAAATAAAAAACAAATGGTGTATCATCATTGATCAGAAAGTCCTGTTTTCAGCCAAATGGGGCAGAGGCAGAAAAGTCCAGGTTGAAGACCAGGAAAAAGAGTGTCCATCCACAGGATACTTACAAAATGTCCTTTCTAGAGGTAATAATGTCATTGGGTTGTGGTAGTTCTCCAGAAACCCCAAAAGTTCTGGATTAAGAACATCTGGAGATTGTTCCAATGACACAAATTTCTGTTTCCTGCTGTTAAGGCATCTCTGTGGCATCTGTCACCATTGCTTTTTATTTACAAACCTCCTCCTTTCAAATCAGGAAGTGTACATAGAGTGCAAGTAAGATTCATTCCCTTGCCCATGCTTTTAGGATCTTGTTTTGATAGCCAGTATGACCAAATCTATCCATTAAACCGCTGGCTGGCTACGTCATCTGCAGGTGTTTCTGGAGTTAGCAAATGAGTTCATCTTGCAAGGAGAGTGTCCGAAGGTGGATGCAGTCTCAACAAGAAAACACAAAGTACCGTACTTAAGACAGGGATGTGAAGGATACAAGCAGGAGGGGGGTTTCTTGTCACTGAGTCACTGAAGAGGCCTTCTTTGGATCCCAACTCTTAAAGAGAATTCGGGAACCATTACTAAAATGCATGAGGTAGGCAGATTTCAGAGCATAATCAGTCTTCAGTGAGGGCAGATTCAGTTTTCCTGGTTAAATTCCTGAATTTCTTTTTGGCTTCTGCTCTTTCTTCAGCATCAAAGTACTAAACAGTCATAGCATATTTGGTCCCATAGGAAGGCTGGGCTTCATGTGGGTTCCTGAGGTCTGACCAGAAGAACAAGAGTCTGTCAAAAATGGGCTCCACATCTGCTGTGAATGATTTCCCTTCTGGAAATATCCGCAGACCGCAGGACCCCACCGTGTAGCTTGGTATCCCAATCCTTGGTCAGATAGTACCATTTCCCGGGTAGCAAGCCACCATTGCCTTGGACCTTTCCTTGACATATTTGCCCGACCAGTTCCCACAGTACAGGACAAGGCTGTCAATGAGGGACAGGAGGAAGCTCCTGGCCTTGCAGCCCTCCCCATTGCCCCAGATCCACGTGATTTGGTCTCCCCACAGGTGCCGCTTGGAGACACCAGCACGGGGCCCGCCAACTGGCAGTTCTGCAAGGCCCCGTTGCAGTGCAGCTGTTTGATGCACTCCAGTACACAGTTGCCCACCACCTCGCCCAGGAAGTTGTCCAGGTAACAGAAGTTGACCTCGTACAGACAGGGCACGATGAATCTCCAGGACGTTTTCTCCAGATCCAGCCTCATGATGTGTTCCAAGAGCATCTCGCCCGCAGAGCCGAGCCCGGGGATCCCCAGCATGCGTGCACTGAGACCCGGAGCGACCTGCGCGTGCGTGCAGCCGAGGCTTGGGGAGCATGGCTCGGGATTCAGCTACCTGCGGTGGCAAGTCACCGCCGCGACAGGCAGAGGGAAAAGTTGCTGGAAACTCTGGAGGAGAGATCCCTTCAGAATCCAGCGCAAGTTGTGCGGGTTTCCACGACCCAGCACCGGACTGGCCCAGTGAGGGGTCAGAGGGCCCCTTTTGGAGATGTGGAGCCACCACTGGAGAGGCCGCTGTCCCAGGTGGGACGCCTTCACTTCTTTTAATGCTTCCACCAGCTCAACACCTTCAAAAGGAAGCTTGGCTTCCCTTCTGATCATTCTTCCTCATAGTTTTAATTTCCTTGTGCTTTAACATGAATTTGCTTATCTTCTAAATGACTCTGCCAAAACTTCCCAGTTGTTGAGAAACTAATTTGAGTTCTCACTATTGCATGATTGGAAAAAAAGATACTTCACTCTGCCACATAAACTCAGTTGAACTCTCAGTGCTATAGGAATACTTCCTTTTTTTTTTCTAAGTATATAGCAGACAGCTAACAGTACATAAATTCTAAGAAGTATTATTTAATCCTTATGTTATGAAAGAATTTTCATTGCTCAGATTCACAGGTCCCTTCTGGTCACTTTCAGACTCTTGCCAAAATTTCCTTAATTATATCAAAAGAGGTCTCTTTCAGATTTCTTTGAGGATGAGAAATCAGTGTATGTAGACAGACAGACACACATTCCCTTGCCTAATTTACATCTATGGTCAGACAGATTCCAATCCAGATTCCAATGTATCCTCAAAAACCCAAAATGTTCATAATGCCTTGCCTGACTCAAGTCTACTGGGAAGAGACTCATATTCAGTCACGTTAAAAACAAAACATTCTTTTATCACATGCAGTCCTATTTCCAGGAGGGATGTCACCTTGTTTCTCTTCTAGCCCCAAGGTTTATCAGAAATGAGAATTCCAGGGTGCCTGAATTAGTCAGTTAAGTGTCCAACTCTTGATTTTGGTTCATGTCATGATCTCCATGGAGCTCATGGAGCCTGCTTGGGATTCTCTTTCTCTCTCTCTCTCTCTCTGTACCTCCCTCACTTGTGTATGCATGCTTTCTCTCCTCTCTCAAAATAAATAAACATTTAAAAAAAATGAGAATTCCATGAGAACAGGCACTACATTTCTCATTCATCCCTGTGTCTATCTCAGTAAATGTTTCCTGAATCATTCCCTAGATTTTCATGTTTCATACTGTGTATTACATAGTCTTCTATCTTAAATGGTACTTTATTCATATTTGTATAATTCTTTTTTTTCTTTTTTTAAAGAAAGAGAGAGAACACGCGCGCTAGCAGGAAAGAGGGGCAGAGGGAGAATCTCAAGCAGGCTCCACGCTCAGCATGGAGCCTGATACAGGGCTCAATCTCACAACCTTTGGATCATGACTTGAGCTGAAATCGAGAGTCGAATGCTCAATCAACCAACTGAACCACCAAGGGCCTCTCATATTTGTATAATTCTAATTATCCTTCAAGACTTTTTCTAAACTACCTCATTTATTTCCCCTTGTTATCAACTCCATTGCCTTAGCTTTACTTTACCTTTGCCCTTCTGTAATACTTGTCTCTCTAGGATTTGGAGTCCATCTAGAATCGGCTGACTATCCATGCTGTCTTTGGCCTTTTCCATGTTAATCTCTTAAAATGTTTTTACTGTCATTCCTAAGATCTTTTTTTTCTCTCTTCCAAGACATATATTCTTTATTTCTTTTTTTTTTTTAGTAAGAATTCTCTTCTCTTGATATTTTCTTACAGCACTTCTCACTCATCCTCAGCTATTTCATCTATTTTCCTCTAATCTTTCTTTCTCCGATACCTAAAACATAATCTTTATATTTTTACCACCTCTTTCTGAAGCTCTTTTAATGCTTTCTCATCCCACATGGCTACTTTGAATTAATTTTGGCAGCTGTTACCAGCTCAGTTGCTCTGCTTTTCTTTTCATTCTGGGACCCTGAAAATGGCTCAGCTGTGTATGCTTCACTTTCATTATGACCTCTTCTTGGGCAATCAGCACAACTTTGACCATTGATCCCAAAGGTTATATACAATTAGCTTTTTACAGATGTCATTTCTGGCTCCTTTTTTCTCCATACCAGAAACATTTTTCCCATTTATATCTCATACTCAGATGATTTCTAGAGACAATTCTATCCTCTGTAACATAACTACCAAACCTAGATGATACTCAGAATCACCTAGGGAGCTGAAAGAATTATATATTCTTACCTCCTTCACCCCACTCCAGTGTGATTTAGCAGTTGATCAGCTCAGAAATCATTTTTTCTTTTTTTAATATTTATTTAATAATCTCTACACCCAACATAGGGCTCAAGCTCACAACCTTGAGATCAAGTGAGCTGTATGCTCCTCCAACTGAGCTAGACAAGCACCACCTCCCCCCACCTCCACCAAATTTTTTTAATGTTTATTTTTTTTAACTTTATTTTTGAGAGAAAGAGAGACAGAGTGTGAGCAGGAGAGGGGCAGAGAGAGAGAGAGAGAGAGAGAGGGAAACACAGAATCTGAAGCAGGCTCCAGGCTCTGAGCTGTGAGCACAGAGGCCAATACAGGGATTGAACTCACAAACTGCGAGATCATGACTTAAGCCAAAGTCAGATAACGCTGAACCAACTGAGCCACTCAGGTACCCCCCAAAATCTTTTTTTTTTAAAAGAAAGCTCAAGCAATTCTGATACACAGCCAGGTTTAGCAATTACTCATCTATAGTATGTCCTTGGCTGGGACTTATAACAGCTGGATCAAAATGGTATATTAATAATAACTGATGGGTATTAAATATTTAAATTTTTAAGTGTTTATTTTGTGCCAGTTCTGTGCTAAGTGCTTTACAAGTACTACTGCATTCAATCCTCACAACCATCAAATGAGGTGGACTTTACATTTTACACATGAGGAAATGGTACTCTATTTCATATCCCTAGAGTAGATTCTGGATATTCTCCCAAGTACTTCCATATAAGAGTCTGTGTTCATGACCACTGTGCACATACTAGATCAGGTAGGTGATTAAACTTCATTTCCTACTAATCTTATATTACACACATATTATTCAGTCAACATTTCAAACCCACTTGCAACTTTTACTTGCTCTCTTAAAGAATTAGTCTCTCTTGTGGCTAAAATGAACAAATCAGGACACTATAGATGCTGGCGAAGACGTGGAGCAACATAGATGGATCTGGAGGGTGTCATGCTAAGTGAAATAAGTCAGGCAGAGAAGGACAGATACTATATGTTTTCATGCGTAAGTGGAACAGGAGAAACTTAACAGAGGATAATGGCGGAGGGGAAGGGGGAGGGGGAAAACAATAGTTGGGGAGAGGTAGGGAGGCAAACCATGAGAGGCTCAGAACAAACTGAGGGCTGATGGGGGAGGGGGAAAGGAGAAGGGGGGTGATGAGCAGGGAGGAGGGCACTTGTGGGGATGAGCATTGGGTGTTACATGGAAACCTACTTGACAATAAAGTATAAAAGAAAAAAAAAGAATTAGTCTCTCTTGACGAAAGTATTAGTTTAAGCTATACCCACTTACATTTTTAAAGAGGATTATCAAGGTATTTGGTCTTGCTTGGCTATAATGAATCATCTCAAAGTTTTTTTATTCACCCATTCATTTTTATTCAGTCACTTATAAGGCATTTACTAAGTATCCACTAAGTGTTAGGCCTAGGGATATGAAGTATTTGTTCCTCTTATATTAAGGAGAATTACAAAGAATCACCACTGTGTGTTTATTCATTCATTTGTCAGCTAGTCACAAGAGAAACATTTATGAAACACCTAGTAAGTGAAAGATACTGTTGAAGGCCTGAAAATATAGTGATATACAAGAAACAAGAAAGAGGTCTCGGTAAAGAATACACATTAGAAGTCATCAGCATAACTGAAGTTTTCTGAATGAATATGATCACTTAGGAAGAAAGCACAGTAGAGAAGAGGCTAGGATCTTAGACAGGAAACTATGAACTAGGGGTGCCTGAATGTCTTGGTCAATGGAGACTGCAACTCTTGTTCTTGGGGTTGTGAGTTCGAGCCCCATGGTGGATACAGAGATTACTTTAAAAAAATAAAATCTGAAAACAAAAAAGAAAACTATGAATTATAATACTTAATGATGAAGAGAGGTGCAGCCAGCAAGGAAGACTAAGAAGAACTGGGAGAAGGAAAAAAGGAGAGTCTGGTGTCATAGAAGCCAAGAGCACAGAGCACTGGGTGAAAGATGCTGAGGTATCAGTAAGAGGAAGAGAAATCCAGAGATGAACAAAGACAAATCTTTTTTCAAGAAATCTGACTGGGAAGGGTGCTTAAGTGGCTCAGTCAGTTGAGCATCCGACTCTTAATTTTGGCTTAGGTCACGATTTCAGGGTGGTGGGACCGAAGATCGAGCCTTGTGTCAGGCTCTGCACTGAGCATATACCCTGCTTGAGACTCTCCCTTTCTCTTTGCCCCTCCTCTGCTCATGTACACTCTCTCACATGTTGCCACACACCCTCTCTCTAAAACAAACAAACAAACAAACAAACCTGACTGGGAAAGAAAGGAAAGATTAAAGCATTTTTTAAGTGCTGAAGAATAAGTAGAGACAGAAAGATTAAATATAAGAGGGAGACTGGATTAATAAAAGTACAAGATCTTTGAAAAGGTGGAAAAAATTAGATCCAGAAAACAGGTACAAAGGCTGTTCCTGGAGAAAGTAGGAACCTTTTTTTATTCCAATAAGGAAAGATGATATCTTGGTAGAAAAGTAGGTATGTCTGCAGATTTGGTAATAAAAGTTTTACCAGTCCCTGTCCAATTCTGTCAAAAAGGAGACATGATCACATGTTGGATTGGACCTAGGGGAAAAGGAATTTAAATGGAGGAGAGGTGGTGGGGGAGGCTTGAGGAGAGGAAAAGTTTGAAAGATGCTGGAATGGATAGGTTGTCTAGAATACTGTAATTTGTAAAGTGCTATTGAAAGCCCAGTTGGGACAGCTGATCATAAATTTCTACAAGTACTAGTCTGGCTATATGATTTTCTCCAGCTATGTTTAAAATAGGCATGTAAAAGAGAGAATAATGGCATGAAACTAAGCTGAAACAACAGACCATGAAACCTCCTAGAGAGGAAAGTAAAAAGTGAACAGGGTTGCTGGAAAGGAAGACAGAAGGATAAGTGGTGTAGGTAAAGTTGGAAAACAAGTACAGTCTCTTCAGCAGTTCTAATCTCTTTTTTGATACATTCTCCTAAGAATATGCAAGTTTGAAGTTTGCAAACTTTTAAAAAATGTTTTTTATTATGTAAATTCTACACACAATGTGGAGCTTGAACTCACAACCCCAAGATCAAAAGTCACATGCTCTACCAACTGAGCCAGCCAGGTGCCCTTGAAGTTCACAGACTTTAAATTTCAAGGATATGGGGTGCCTGGGTGGCTCAGTTGGTTGAGCATCAGGCTTCAGCTCATGGTTCGTGGGTTCGAGCCCCACGTCGGGCTCTGTGCTGATAGCTATCTCAGAGCCTGGAGCCTGCTTCAGATTCTGTGTGTGTCTCTCTCTCTCTGGCCCTCCCCTGCTCGCACTGTCTCTCTCTGTCTCTCAAAAATAAATAAAAAGCATAAACAAAAATTAAAATAATAAATTTCAAGGATATGAAATCCTATGTCAGATTTATGTTAAAATGAATTAATAATCAAGGCCTTTAGTTATCATTAGTGTCGGCAAATATTTCTAATTCTCATCCTAGGCACTCTGTAGGACTGTCCCTCCTCATTTCTTTGAAGCTGGGATGAGGGAGAGGCAATGAATATGAACAAAATGACATAAATCACTTCCAGACATAAGCAATTATAAAGAGCACAATTCGCCACTCTCTCATTCTACCACAGCAACCAATGTTTCAGATGGGGGCTGCTCAGTCTGCCTAGACCCTAGAATGAGGAAGGTACAGAGCAGTGCTTTCAGTCAACCCACAAAGGACAAGCTGAGCGGTAAATTTTAAGCCATATAAGAGGGTGCAGGTGGAGGACTATGAAAGGGAAGGAGAGAATGAGAGGTCAGTAGGGAAAGCAAGGCAGGCTTAGAAAGTATGAGAGTCTGGGTAGCTCAGTCTGTTAAGCGTTGGACTCGATCTCAGCTTAGGTTTGATCTTACAGTCGTTAAGTTCAAGACCTGTGTCAGGCTCTGCACTGGTGTGAAGCCTGCTTAAAAAAAAAAGTATGATAGCAAGAGTCTCCCCTCATCTGCCCTACCCGTTCATAAAGCATTTCCACATATACATCTCACTAATCCTTAAAGCCTGAAGTGTAAAAAAATCAAATAGTGTCTCCACAAACTAGCAGCCCTTCTCAGCTTCACTACCTTCAGTGACATCATCATCCTTCTGGTTCTCCTGCCTCTTCCTTCTCCTTATCTTATTAACCACCCTACAAGTGCCTAAAACTGCATGCATTCATACTCCACAAAAGCTATCACTAAGTCCAGCCAATTCTTCTTTTGCAATTTCTCTGAGACCTGACCCTTAACTCTTTCTATGTTCATAGCAACCACCTTGATCTACAAATAAGAGCAGAGATCTTATTTGTTTGGTTACCCCTATATTTCCTGGCACACTGCAGGCACTCAACATTATTACTGAATAAATAAATGAAGAAATATAATCTATCACTAGTCTTTCCCCACTTTTATCAATTTCCAAATGGTAGTGAGAAACAGCTTCAAGAAAACTTGCTTTCCATCAAATCTTTCTTTTGGTCAAAATCCACTAATAGAATACCCATAGTGTAGAATCTAAAACTCTTCTATCAAGCATTTAATGTCTTCCATAAGGTGGGTACCACTTTAACCAGTTATCAGAAATGGTCTCCTGGACATAGTCGACCTAGTTTAACCATTTATAATTTAAACTACTCTTTCCTATGTCCAAGCACCATCAGCAAACAGAATGTCTTTTCCTTTCCTTTTTATTACAACAAATTTCATTCCCTCCTTTAAAATAAAACACAAAACTTAAATTGATTCTATAAGAGCATGATGTTAATTTCTACAGAAAACAATTTCATTATATTCACTATCTCTCATCCTTCCAAATTTTCCTAATTTTTTATGGTATCAGGTCTTAGTCACACTTTCCACTGCCACGTCCCCTTTAATTTAGCATGTCCCAGCCATCTCCTGCCAAGACTACTTACCAATGCTGTCAACCCTGTTTTAAGTCTTAAGTGTGCATTTAATTTCTTCCTATATTAATTTATTCAGCATATATTTATTGAGTACTTATTTGTGCAAGTCATAGAAAGTGGTAAGTGCTGTGGAGAAAATACATTAGAGATGGAGAAGAGCAGAAGGTCTTAACAAAAAAGTGTAAATTTGAACAAAGAATTTTAAGAGTGACAATTATCATGCAGCTATCTGGGGGAAAGAGTGCCCTAGACAGAGGGTACAGCCAGTGTAAAAGCCCTATCACAGGACTGATACTTCAAGAAATGATCAAAATGGCTAGTGTGGTGTGAATGAAGTGAGCAACAAGGGTAGTAAGAGATGATGAGGTCAGAGAACTGTGAGGGAAGCAGATGGTCTAGGACCCGGAGACCAGTGGAAAGACTTAGACTTTTTCTGCAGTTGAGATGGAAGCCATCAGAATATCTTGGGCAAAAAAGGAACATAACCTAATTGACATTTTAATATAATGCTGTGGTTGAAAACAGATTGAAGTAGGAGCAAGGACAGAAGAAAGGAGGCTAGTTATCTAGCCAAGGCTAGCTGTCACCAATAATTTAGGCAAGAGATGATGATAATTTAGACCCGAGTGGTAAAGGTGGTTGAGAGAAGTATCTGGATTCTGGATATATTTTGAAGTTAAGCCAACAAGATTTGCTGATAAATTGGATGTGGGGGTGAGAAAGAGTCAAGAATGACTCCAAAGTTTCTGGCTTGAGAAGCTGAGAGGAAGAAGCTGCCATTCACTGGAATGAGAAAGACTGTGAATAGAAGTTTCGGGGTAGGGGAAAGATCAGGGAGTCAGCTCTGGACTGATTAAGTCCAAAACCATATTTGCCATCCACGAGGAGATGAAGAGTAGAGAGTTGAATATCAAGACTGGAATTTAAGAGAACAGTCTGGGTAAGAGGTATAAATTTGGAAATCATCAGTGTATAGATGGTTTTTATTTTTTAATTTTTAATGTTTTTAATTTATTTTTTATTTTTGAGAGACAGAGACAGTGTGAGCAGGTGAGGGTCAGAGATAGAGGGAGACACAGAATCTGAAGACAGGCTCCAGGCTCTGAGCTAGCTGTCAGCACAGAGCCCGATATGGGGCTCAAGCCCACAAACCACGAGATCATGACCTGAGCTGAAGTTGGATGCTTAACCGACTGAGCCACCCAGGCACCCCATAGATGGTTTTTAAAGAGGTGGCAGGATGAGCTCTCTATGGAACTGTTGATTCAAGGACTAAGCCTTGGAACATTCTATGTGAGGTGGAACCAGAAAAGAGAGTGAGAAAGAATGGCTAGTGAGGTGGAAAGAAAGCAGTATTTCCTGAAAGCCAAAATGAAGAACATGTCTCAAGAAAGAGGTGGTAGTAATCAACTGTATTAAATGTAACTCATAGGTGAAATAAAATGATGACTAAAAATTAACAACTGGATTTTAAAAAGCCAACACTCAAATACTGAACTTGGTATGGTGAGGGCAAAAGCCTGATTAGAGTGGATTTAAGGAATGTGTTTAAGCTGTCCAGAATAAGCTACAAAGACTTATTAGACTTCCAACAATAATCTTTTTACCTTGCAGGAGGCCAAAACTGAGTTTCAGCTCACTTTCCGTGAAAGTTACCTCAGCTGATCATACTTGTTACTTTCAAATAAAAAAGTGATGGTAGAGTCAGCCCTTAGTTCTCTGATACTAGTTCCCCAGAAGTAATTGTACTAGAAAGCTCACTTTAGTTCTCAGGCCCTTAAGTGAATATGTGTCCTAGATTTTCTAAAGGTTCCAATCTAATATAATTTTCTTCTGTTAATGAAAGGGATTCCTTATATGTGCAAGTAAACATTTAATTTTACACTATTGTAATAGGTTTTATATTAAAAATGTTCTCAAATCAGGAAAATTCTTTTTCAGCCAGGGGCTGGGGAGAAGGGAAAAGGAGAGCTTCTTTCAACGGCCAAAGAGTTTCAGTTTTGCAAGATGAAAAGGTTCTAGAGAACTGTTGCTCAACATTATGCATACAGCTAACATTACTGCACACTTAAAAATGGTTAAAATAGCCTGTTTTCTGTTATACAGTTTTTCACCACAGTTTTTTTTTTTTTAATTCTTTTTCAGACATGGTGTCCTGAGTTTCCATTTGGGAAATATGGACACGATGCTGTTAACTCAAATAAATATCTAATTGAAGACATTCCAGGCATCATAACAACATTATAGGAGTAAATGTCTTTTGTTTTGGGAAGAATCTCCATTTAAAATAGTAAAGAAGTAAAGCTTGTTAAGAAGTTTTTCCCACTAAACTGTAAAATGGCTTCCTCCTTTCTTCTGGTTAAGGTAAAAGATACCATATGGCATTAGGACACCAGCAAAAGCTCTCAGAATAGGTCACTAATAAGTAGAATGTGTATAAACATAAAACCACCTTGCAGAATTTGGTATGGAAAGTTTACATCCATATTTTTAGTTATATGCTTCTTCAGGTCCTTTTAGATGGTTCTCTAGAAACTGACTGCTCTTTCATTCCTTGATTTCAGTTGTTCTTTGTATCTTTACTAAACCTCCATCATGTAATCAATACTGAACAAAGGGTTGAACATAAAGAAAGACTGTGATTATGTAGAACCCAGAACATAGAGCTTGAAAAAACAGACTCAGTCCCTCATCTGTAAAATGAGAATAGTATCTGCCTCACAGGGCTGAGATAAAGTGTCTGCAACAGTGCCTGGCAAATAGTACGTGCTTCATAAATGTTTGTTGGTAGAGGATCTTCTTTACTGCTCCTAGTACCTAGCATGGTAGTCCTTCAACTTTAGCCTCTTTGGCTAAAATAATACATATTGGGAATTTCACAGAATCTCCTAGCATATTACTTTATTCTAGATTCCTTTTTTTTAAAGTTTATTTATTTATTTTGAGAACAGGAGGGAGACAGAGAGAGGGAAGAAAACAGGGGGAAAGAAAGAATCCTAAGCAGGCTCCCTGCTGTCAGCTCAAAGCCCGATATAGGACTCGATCCCACGAACCGTGTGTGAGATTACGACCTGAGCCAAAATCAAGAAGCAAGACACTTATCCACTACACCACCCAGGTGGCCTGCTAATTTCTTTTTTTGATAGCTCAGAGCTACTTACCCTTTAAGTAAGTACATTTTGGATTATTTTCTCCTAAATGCTTCCACTGAAGCTTCAACTTTTTCCCAATGCAGTTAATGATTTTTCTGTTCATGTTCCTTCCCCTTCAAGAGTGCCGTCTGTGCACTGTGAACTTTTTCTAAGTCATTCATTAAAGATGTTAAATATGACCAGTCCCAGGGTGCGTGGGTGGCTCAGTCGGTTAAGCATCCAACTTCAGCTCAGGTCACAGTCTGTGAGTTTGAGCCCTGTGTAGGGCTCTCTGTGTTGACAGCTCACAGCCTGGAGCCTGCTTCAGACTCCCTCTCTCTCTCTGTCCCTCCCTTCTCACACCCTGTCTCTCTCTCTCTCTCTCAAAATTAAATAAACATTAAAAAAATTATCCTAAAAAATATCATCAGTCCCAAAACTAACCTCTTATTCCTCACCATTTATTACAATTCTCCATCTGAAAAAGTAACCATGGTATGGTAAAAAAAACTACTCAATTATGAACCAAAAGACCTAGGTTTTAGTTCGAACTACAGGTACTTGAGACCAGAGGCAAATAACGTAAAAGTTTTAGTTTTCTCATCTATAAAGTGAAAGCACAAGTCCTATCTTAGAGTTTAGAGTTTAGCTATAAATACCAAATTTACCAATCTTTCAACTCTATTATTCACTATTCTTGCTGCCATTGTTTTAAATACAAACCCACAGTTCTTGCCTAAATGTCTGCAGTCATACATTTCCTAATTGATCTTAATTTCATTTTCTTTTCTCTATAATTATCCTCTATATTACACTCATGACTATCTTCTCAAAAAAAACAAATTGAATTATATTGTTCCCCTTGACCTACAAGGTGAAATCAAAACTCCTTAGTATGGCATTTAAGACTTTTAAGAGGCTGTCCTTAGCCCAGAAATAAACCATCATATATGTTCAACTGGGTTTTCAATAAGGATGCTAAGACCATTCAATGGGGAGAATGATAATCTCTTCAACAAATGGTGCCAGGACAACTGGATAACTACATGCAAAAGAATGCAGTTACATAAATAAACAAACCGAATGTAGTTACATGATTACCTTGTACCATACAGGAAAATTAACTCAAAAGGGTCAAAAACCTAAATTTAAGAGCTAAAACTATAGGGGTGTCTGGGTGGTTCAGTCAGTTAAGCAGCTGACTTTGGCTCAGGTCATGATCTCATGGTTCGTGAGTTCAAGCCCTCTGTCAGGCTCTGTGTCGACAGCTCAGAGCCTGGAGCCTGCTTTGGATTCTGTGTCTCCTTCTCTGTCTGCCCTTTCCCTGCTCACACTCCGTCTCTGTCTCTCAAAAATAAATAAACATTAAAAAAAATTTTTTTAAAAAGAGCTAAAATATAAGATTCTTGTAAGAAAACAAGAATAAATCCTCATGCTCTTTGATTTGGGAGTTTTTTAAAAGTGTTTTTTCATTTATTTTTGAGAGAAAGAGAAAGAGAAAGGGAGAGACAATGTGAGCAGGGGAGGGGAAGGCAGAGAGAGGGACAGAAGATCCAAAGTGGGCTCCATGCTGATAGTAGCAAGCCCAACGTAGGGCTCAAACTCATGAACCATAATATCATAACAGGAGCTGAAGTCAGACATTCAAACCACTGAGCCACCCAGGTACCCCTGAGAGTGGTTTCTTAAATATGACACCAAAAGCACAGGCAACAAAAGAAAAAAACAGATAAAATTGAACTTCATCAAAATTTAAAACTTTGGTGGGGCGCTTAGGTGGCTCAGTTGGTTCAGTGTGGGACTCTTGATTTCAGCTCAGGTCATTATCTCACAGTTGTTGAGTTCAAGCCCTGTGTCAGGCTCTGTGCACACAGTGAGGAGCCTACATGGGATCCTCTCTCTCCTTCTCTCTCTGCCCTTCCTCTGCTCAAGTGCACACAAGTGTGCACCTGCACTTGTACTTTCTTTCTCTTTCAAGATAAATAAACTTAAAAAATATTTTATTTTTTATTTTTTTATTTATTTTTGATACAGAGAGAGACAGAGCATGAGCAGGCGAGGGTCAGAGAGAGAGGGAGACACAGAATCTGAAGCAGGCTCCAGGCTCTGAGCTAGCTGTCAGCATAGAGCCTGATGCGGGGCTTGAACCCACGAACGTGAGATCTGACCTGAGCTGAAGTCGGAGGCTTAACCGACTGAGCCACCCAGGCGCCCCAACTTAAAAAATATTTTAAACTGGGGCACCTGGGTGGCTCAGTCAGCTAAGCGTCCAACTCTTGATTTTGGCTCAGCTTATGATCTCATGTTCATGAGATCAAGACCCACATCAGGCTCTGCGCTGACAGCACAGGGCATGCTTGGGATTCTCTCTCTTCCTCTCTCTCTGCCCCTCCCCCCACTCATGCTTTCTCTCTCTCTCAAAAATAAATAAATAAACTTAAAATAAAGTTTAAAACTTTTGTGCATCAAAGAATACTATCAACAGAATGAAAAGGTAATGCACAGAAGGGAGAAAATATCTGCAAATCATGTATCTGATAAGGGTTTAATATCTAGAACACATAAGGAACTCTTACAATTCAACAAAGAACAAATAATCTAATTAAAAATGGGCAAAGAACTTGAACAGATCTTTTTCCAAAGATAAAAATGGCCAAGACGTATGTGAAAAAAACATTCAGTATCATTAATCATCAGAGAAATACAAATCAAAAGCACACTGGGTACTTCATATCCAGTACGATGGCTATTGACAAAAACCAAACAAAACAAACAAAAAACCCCATGTGTTTCCAGGATAAACTGGAATCGTTATGCATTGCTAGTGACAATGACAAATGGTGCAGCCACTGTGAGAAACAGTTTGGCAGCTTCTCAAAAAGTTAAACACAGAATTACCATATGATGTACCAATTCCACTCCTAGGTAAATACCCAGAAGAGCTGAAAACAGAGATTCAAACAAATATTCTATACCAATGTCCAAAGTAGTATTATTATTCACAACAGCCAAAGGGTAGAAACAACTCAAGTGTCCATCAACAGATAAATATATAAACAGAATTATAACTGGTAGTATTACTTAGCCATAAAGAGGAGTGAAGTTCTGATACATGCTACAACATGGATAAACCTTGAAAACATTATGCTAAGTGAAATAAACCAGACAGAAAAAGGTAATATGGTACGGTTCCAGTTAAATGAAGTATCTGAAATACATAAGTTTGTAAAAACAAAAAGTAGAACAGAGGTTACCAGTGGCTGGTATATGGGAGCAGTTATTGCCTGAATTTTAGTTTGGGATGGCTTAAAAGTTCTAGATATAGGGACGCCTGAGTGGCTCAGTTGGTTAAGTGTCAGACTTTGGTTCAGGTCATGATCACGCAGTTTGTGGGTTCGAGAACCACATCAGGCTCTCTGCTGTCAGTGCAGAACCTGCTTCGGGTTTTCTCCCTCTCTCTCTCTCTCATAAAACATTTTTAAAAAGTTTTAGAAATACATAGAGGCAATGGTTATACATCACTGTGAATGTATTTAATGCCATAAATTATAAACTTAAAAATGGTTAAAAGAGTAAATTTTTTATATATATTTTACCACAATAAAAAAAATAATGATAATTAAGGGTCTAGCCCTAAACACCTTCATCTCCAGCCACAAATTTCCTTCCTTCTCACCACTACATACCTTACATGCCATTGTCCTATTGAACTGCCTGACCTCTGAAGATACAATAGACTTTTAATCTTCCTGCCTTCATTTATGTTCCTTCTGTCTTTCCCCCTTTTGAAGTTTGGTAAACTACTCTTTATCCATTAGGATTCCTCTTCAGTGAATCCTTTCTTTCTTGACTTCCTGAAGCAGTTAATCAATTTTTCAAATCCCTTTGTAAATAGCTCTATTGTAGCATTAATCATCCATAAGGATTATTTCTCTATGTGTATCTCCCCCATTAGATTGAGTTCCTTAAGAACAAGTATTAAACTTTATCATCTTTCTATGCCTAGCACCTAGCACATGGAAGATACTCAACTTTCCCAAATAAATGATTTATGCATGTAACATAATTTGAAAAATCAGAAAGCACTATGTCAGTAGAAGGACTTATTACATTTTACCCTGTGTGAATTTATTTCAAGTTAGCTTCCAGTTTATGGAACAAGTCCCTGAAGATATGCAGCATATTACAATTTTTTTCACTATACTCCTACTAAATTAATCCCAAGGTTTTCTTCTATTTGTTTGAATATTAAATTGAACCAGAAAAATATTTTTGGGTTTCTACATGAACAAAATATTAATCTAAATGTACTAGCATACATTACAAAGATACATCCTATGCATGCTAGAAAGATAGAGTTCATAATGAGTAGTTTTACATCAGAATTTTTCTAATTTTTAAAAATGTTTATTTATTCTTGAGAGAAAGAGAGAGACAGAGGGTAAATAGGGGAGTAGCAGAGAGAGAGTGAGACACAAATTTTGAAGCAGGCTCTGGGCTCTGAGCTGTCAGCACAGAGCCTGATGCAGGGCTTGAACTCACAGACTGCGAGATCATGACCTGAGCTAAAGTTGGATGTTCAACGGACAGAGCCACCCAGGCGCCCCTGTATCAGAATAGTTTGATCAGGCCTTCCAGAAAAGTAGTGTAATCAGATACGCAGGTGACATCTACGGCAGCCCCAGCACGTACTTACGCACACTTTGACTACGAGCCAGTGCAAACCACTAAATCAGTCATCAAATATCTACTAATTTAAATACTACACACATAGGACACAGT
>NC_043708.1:84093952-84143952 GCF_006229205.1 Suricata suricatta | reverse complement strand
TACACCCACCAGCAGAAGAGAATTGTAGTTGTTCTACATCCACACTAACACTTAGTATTGTAAGTCTTCCTTTTTTTTATGGTGAAAATAGTTATATTTAGATTTAGCCAGCTGGACTTAGTTTAGATGATCCCAATTTTGTTGGCAACATCCAAAGCGTCATAGTCAGGAGTCAGTTGAACATATGCCTTCTTTTCTCCATCAGGCCAGATTATTAGCATTGACCTTGGCCACATCAATGTCACAGAGCTTCTTCACAGCCTGTTTGATCTGGTGCTCATGTGGGTTTGACATCCACAACGAACATAAGTATGTTGTTGCCTTCTACTTTATTCATGGCTGATTTGGTAGCCAGGGGGAACTTGATGATGGCATTGTGGTTAGCTTGTTTCTCCTGGGGGTGCTCTTTCAAGGATATTTGGTCTGTCTTTGGAGACGCAGGGTCTTGTGTCACTGGAATGTAGGTGATGTGCAGATTGATTTTTATGTGTGACTGTGAATGCCTTTCAGAAACAACGCTGGGGTGCCTACGTGGTTCAGTTGTTTAAGCGTCCGACTTGGGCTCAGGTCATGATCTCATGGTTTGTGGGTTTGAACCCCGCGTTGGGCTCTGTGCTGACAGCTCAGAGCCTGGAGCTTGCTTCAGATTCTGTGTCTCCCTCTCTCTCTGACCCTCCCCCACTCATGCTCTGTTTCTGTCTCAATAAGAAATAAATGTAAAAAAAAAAAAAAAAGAAGCACCATTGTCTTGGCCTTCAAAGCCTTTGCTTTGGGTTTGGCTTAGGGAGAGGCAGAGTTTCCTTCATCACCTTCAGCACCATCCTCATGAAAGGGCTGTAAATCTTTTTTTTTTAATTTTTTAATTTTTATTTTTGAGAGAGAGAGACACACATAGAGTGTGAGCAGGGGAGGGTCAGAGAGAGAGGGAGACACAGCACAGAATCAGAAACAGCCTCCAGACTCTGAGCTGTCAGCACAGAGCCCGACGCGGGGCTCGAACCCACAAACCATGAGATCATGACCTGAGCTGAAGTTGGCTACTTAACTGACTGAGCCACCCTGGTACCCCTGTAAATCTTTTTAATGTAGGTCATTTTAGAGGCACCTGGGTGGCTTACTCAGTTAAGTATCTGACTCTTGATTTCGGCTAAGGTCATGATCTCACAGTTCATGAGTTAGAGCCCTACGTAGGGCTCTGCACTGATAGTGAGGAGCCTGTTTAGGATTCTTTCCCTCTCTCTGCCCCTCACGTGTGCACTGTCATTCAAAATAAATAAATAAACTTAAAAAAATGCAGGTTGTTTTAATGGGTATGGAGTAGTACCCCCCTGTGGCTTTAATTTGCATTTTCTTGGTGGCTAATGACATTGAGCACCTTTTCATGTGCTTATTTGCCATTCACGAGTCTTCTTTGATGAAAAGTCCATTCAAATCTTTTGCTCATTTTTAAAAATTGGGTTGTCTTGTTTATTTATTTTTATTGAAGTATAACTGACACACAGTTATATTAGTTTCAGGTGTACAATATAATGATGGCCAATTATGCTACGCTCATCACAGGTATAGCTACTATCTGTGACCAAACAATGCTGTATTACACTACCATTGACTATATTCCCTATGTGGTACTTTTTAACCCTTTGACTTATTCATTCCATAACTGGAAACCTGGACTCCTACTCCTACTACTCCTCTTCACCCATTTTCCTGATGAGTTATCTTTTTATGGAGATTTAGGAAGTTTTTATACATTCTGATACAATTTTTCTGTCACTTAAATTTACTGTGAATATGCTTTCCAATCTGTGTCTTGCTTTTTTCTTTTAAAAAAAGTTTTTAAAAAACTTTTTCGAGTTTTTAATTTGATGATCTAATTTATCAACATTTTTCTTTATGTTCATGCTTTTTGTGCCCTCAAAAATCCATTCCTATCCTAAGTCACAAATATTTTCTCTTGTGTTATCATCTAGAAGATTTATAGTTTCACCATTTACATTTAGGTCTGTGATTCAAGTTAGTTTTGTATATGTTATAAGGTGGCAGTTACTGTTCTTTTATTCCCCCATAAAAATATCTAGTTGTTTTAACATCTTTTGTTGAAAAGACTTCCTTTTTTTCCTTTCTTTTCCCCATTCCAACTTGGCTCTTTTTTTTTTTTT
The DNA here is from genome assembly GCF_006229205.1 of Suricata suricatta. Classification (NCBI taxonomy): domain Eukaryota; kingdom Metazoa; phylum Chordata; class Mammalia; order Carnivora; family Herpestidae; genus Suricata; species Suricata suricatta. The sequence continues at coordinate 84,141,793 of NC_043708.1, read as the reverse complement.
TTTTTTTTTTTGTAAACTGCTTTGGCTACTCTAGGTTATTTGTATTTCCAGATACATTTTAGAATTAGCTTGTCAGTTTCACAAAAAGTCTGCTAGAGTTTTTATTGAACCTTGTATTAGTTTTTTTCCTAGGGCTCTTATAACAAAGCATCACAAACTCAGTGGCACTTAAAACTTAAAACAAATGAAATTTATTCTCTCATAATTCTAGAGGCTAGAAGTCTAAAATTAAGAGGGCCACGCTCTCTCTTTGAGGGCTCTAGAGAAAGATGCTTCCTTGCCTCTTTCTTAGATTAGTGAATGCGAGTAATCCTTGTCATTACCTGGCTTGTAGATGCATCACTCCAGTCAAGGCCTCCATCAACTCATGGCCTTCTTTCCTGTGTGTCTTTGTGTAACCATGTCCAAATGTCCTTTTATAAGGATACAAGACATTGTATTAGAGTCCCCACTAATCCAGTAACCCATAACACTATGTATCAGCACTATGGACTACTGAGAACCCATAGGAGGGGCGCCTGGGTGGCTCAGTCAGTTAAGTGTTCAACTTCATCTCAGGTCACAATCTCATGGTCACAATCTCATGGTTCATGAGTTCAAGCCCCACACCCAGTCTCTTGTTGACAGCTTGAAGCCTGGAGCCTGCTTCGGATTCTGTGTCTCCTTCTCTCTCTGCCCCTCCCCCACTCGCACTCTGTCTCTCCCTCTCTCTCAAAAATAAATAAACACTCAAAAGAAAAAAAGAGCCCATAGAAAAAAATTTTCAATATAGTCCTTCCTTAAGGTACTTAAAATTTTATTGAGAAGACATCATTAACATACAAGAAACTACCAGTGAAAATGAAAAAACAAAATAACTTAGTGTGGCTCAAACAGTAAGTGTAAAGAGTGTCCAAGGAAGGAAAAGCATGCCCTGGGTCAGAAGTCCCAGACAGTTCAAAAGCTGTGCAAAAGACTGATTGAACAGAAAAGAGATAAGAGACTAAGAAAAGGAACAAAAGTACAAACATAGGAATTAACATGACACAGAAAGGCAGGTGGGAAGACAAAAGCAAGCAAAACAACATGTCTGGATCACATTTTGAGTCAGGGGGAGACAGTGGGAGACAAGGTAGTTAAAGACATTAAAGGTTAGACATCATAATTAATGCAGTTATATAAGCCCTCTGAAAGGAAAGTTTGAGGAAGATCGGATTTGCTTAAGGGGGAGAACTAACTGAAAGAAATAGAGACCTAGGCAAGGAGACTAGTTAGGAAGCTACTGCTTCATTTCCAATCAATTCTCTATTCTGCAACCAGAGTGATGTTTTTTTAACTCAGTCTGATCAAGGAACTCCTCCATATGTTGAATCACTGAATATGAGATGCTAGGAATCAAAAGATGACACCAAAATTTCTAACCTCTTTCTTCTTTTTTTTTTTTTACTTTATTCTTAATTATGGTTGCATGACCAAGGAAGTATAAAAGGGTTATAGTTTGGAGAGGAGGAATGAATTTTGTATGGTTTATGAATAATTTGAGGTAGCAATTAAATTACAGCTAGAATTTGGCCAGATTATGACTGGTGTGACAGAGGCAAAGGCAGGAATTACCAGGTGCAGCATGTTAGAAAAACTGTAGTAGGGTGATCCTTAAATCACAAAGGAACAGGTAGGTCTCCAGAGAGTCAGTTAAGGAAAATATAGGAGGAGTGAACTAAGCCTAACTAAAAATGGACCAGGAAATGGGGGAAGAAAAAAAGTCAAACAACAAGACCAAAGGGTGAGGCAGGTAGGCCAGAGGTGGGACAGGATGTTGGGCAGGAACTCTCTATCCTGGAGAGAAGGCAGAATGTAGCTGTGGAATAAGGAAGTAGATGTAGAATAATAATAGCTAATACAATACTTACTGAACACTTCCTGCTTGCTTGCTTCCTTCCTTCCTTCCTTCCTTCCTTCCTTCCTTCCTTCCTATCTTTCTTTCTTTCTACTATATGGTAGGCATTATTCTGAGCATGTTAATGAATTTATTCATTAAAACTTTATAAGAATGAGAGGTAACTATTATTGTCCTCATTTTACAGATGAGGAAAGTGAGACACAGAGAAATTAAGTCATTTGCCCAAAATTATACACATGCTAAATGGAGCACCAAGACTTGAGTCCACAGTCATAAACACCCACTGTGCCAAAGTTTTACATATACACATTTGGTATGTGTCTGAGCCTTGTAGACACACACACACACACACACACACACACACACACACACATACAAGCTAAGGATATTCTTTTGGGGAAAAAAACATAATATGTTTCTCATCCTCCTTTCTGGCACATAACCCTTTCCCTATTAACCAAAGGTGTGTACTGCCTCAGGGAAGACTGTGGTTGTTAAAGGGAAAAAAGGCTATTTGTTATTCAGCCTCAAACCTCAAAACTGACTTTTTTTTTTGCAGTTGTAATAATGCAACAATCTGGGGGAGGTCTGTTTCTACATTATAATGGCTCTTTTTAATTACCAAGAACTTGACTTGGCTCACATGGCCCACACAGCTTTAATGTAAACTATACATAGGAAGAATTGAAGTTCGGATAAGAAAAATGCTCTTACACACAGGAAGGAGAAGGAAGGGCCCTTCTGACAGAAAGAGGAAAAAAGGCATTGTGTATGTCATAGATTCCCTCCAAATCCATGTATTAAAGCCTCAAACCCCAGAACCTCAGAATGTAACCTATTTGGAAAAAAGATCTTTAAAGATGTGATTAGGGGCGCCTGGGTGGCTCAGTCGATTTAGCGTCGGGCTTTGGTTCAGGTCATGATCTCACGGTTAGTGGGTTCGAGCCCAGTGTCAGGCTATGTGCTGACAGCTAGCTCAGAACCTGGAGCTTGCTTCAGATTCTGTGTCTCCCTCTCTCTCTGACTCTCCCCTGCTCTAGCTGTCTCTCTCTGTGTCTCAAAAATTAAAAAAAATTTTTTTAAAGATGTGATTAAACTAAAATGAGGCCATTAGGGTGGGGCCCTAATGCACTGTGACTGGTGTCCTTAAAAGCAGAGGAAGAGACACCAGGGATTCATGTGCAAAGCGGGACAACCATGTGATAACAAAGCAGCAAGAGGCAGCCATCTGAAAGCCAAGGAGAGAAGGCCCAGAAGAAACCAATCTGTTGTATTTCAACCTTGGACTTTCAGACTCCAGAACTGTGAGAATATAAATTTCTGTTGTTTTAGCCATCCAGTCTGTAGCATTCTGTATGAGAGTCCTAGCAAACTAATACAACCCTCTATAGGGCACTCCTTTAGGGGAAGGCAAAAAAATAAAATAAAATAGGGGGGAATCCCAGAGAAGTGGGGCTTGCTTCTTACTTCACTGGACAACTTAAACTCCCTTAAGTTATTTCTGTATTCTAACAGCCCAGGCAACAGATTGAAAATGGCAGGATAGTATAATAAATTGGAAGAAGTTCAATATCCCCTTTCTGATTCCTTTGGAGCAGGGATTCCTAGATTTCCAAAGCTAGCCTGACAATAGCAGTGAACACACCTAGCACCTAGATCTTAGTCTCTAATACCATTTTCCAAAAAAAGGAACAAAGGCTCCTTGGAGAAATTGCTGATTCTAGGACTGGGGCAGGAAATATGTAAGATGACCTGGGAGCATCTTGTAGTGCCAGAAAGCAAGTAAGGGGCATGTTATAGTAATGGGTATTATGTCAAAGGGATATAGGAGACAACTCAAAGAACTCCCAGTGGCCAAATTGGAACAATTTGAGCAAAAGAATGAGTAAAGTGGCACTGGATTATAACTTAAAGTATAAAATAAATATCCATGAATCCATACTAATATAAATAAAGGATTGAATAAATTCATAAATGAAGGAAAAGAGACAAAGGTCCACATAGAAGGATTCCAAATGATTTACATAGATATTCCAACCTTAAGGACGTAGAATGTAACTCCCCACTCATTAAGTGCAACATGTACATAGTAACTTCCTTTCAAAGAGTATAGTATGGAAAGGGAGAAAAAAAGAGTAACTTTATGGTACCTTACAGGAGAGAAACCTGACAAACAGATAAAGCCAGGTGATCAAGGTTAACATCAACAGTGATAAGTCATTTTGAGAGATATGCCATTGATATGATATAATAAGATGACACTTTACCTCTGTGGTCTTCTTCCCTAAATCCATAAAAAACCACAATCCCAATCTAATCCTGAAAAAAGCATCAGATAAGTCCCAATTGAGGAATATTTGACCAGTGATCCTCAAAACTGTCAGGGTCATCAAGAATAAAGCCTGAAAAACTGTCACTACCAAAAGGAGCCTACAGAGACATAATGATTAAATGTAATGTGGTACTCTGGATGGGATCCTGGAACAGAAAAAGGACATTAGGGGGAAAATGAGGAAACTGGAATAAAGTATAGACTTTAGTTTATAATTATGTATCATCATGGGTTCATTAATTACAACAAAATACCATATTAATATAAGATGCTAATAATAGGAGAAACTAGGTATGGGATATATGGGAACTCTCTGTACTATCTTTGCAATAATTCTATGAATCTAAACTTATTCTAAAATAAATGTTTATTTAAAAAAAAATAAGATAGCCTGGGCAAAGGACTGCCTTGCCAACATCTCCTACCCACACATCATACCTAAGGCATCTCAACAGGGCAAAGGAATTTTTGGTGTGGAATATATATTGGGAAGAGGGGATTATCCAGGGGGTGATGCTTCCATAGGATCACAATCTCCAAAAAGAGTAAAAGAAGTACCTGGTGTCAGGCATCCAAATACCACTGTTGATACTTAAGATAAAGACCACCGAATACCCCCAAAACCTCTTGCAGATCTCTTCCACATTGCCTTGGGAACATATAAAACTTAACTTACACCTCAGACATTACCCTGAAAATGACAATGTTAACAGGATGCCTTAGGATGCAATTAAGGAAATCTCAACTTGACTGACTTAAATAATGAGGAAAAATTTTGTATCTCACATAATAAGTCCCAATATTCTACTGCAATATTCTACTCCATAATCTTCAGTGCCCCATTCATTCTTTAGCTAACTCTCCTGGCACTCTGGTTGTCTCCATTTCAGATACCACATGCAGAAGGAAAAACATCTGGCAGGAGAAAAGACCATCTCTTCAAGTGAGACTCTTTTGAAGAATGCTTATCAGATATTTTGTAGAATGTCTTTCAGTATGAGTTTGTCTGATGCTTTCTCGTGATTAGACTGGGGATTTTAGATTTGGGGTAAGAATACCACAGAAATGCAAGTGTGATTCTCTTAAGGAGCTAGGAAACTTCCCTTCACAACTCACCAGTCACACATATCATAAGCCCCTACCTAAATTAATCAGTAGGAAGAATAATGAAATTATCATAATCACTTTAGACCAATCAGGAATTTGTCCTGAATCACAAAGGCAAGAATATATACCAAACAAAATAGGGCCAGTCTGCAAAAACGAAAGGGGTGCCCATGGATACTGAGCAGGTATCTATAGGTAAAAACCAGTGTCTATAGGTAAAAACGCTGCAAGGCAGAGTCTTTATTCAAGAGGCTACATTAAATGAAGAAATCTGTTTTAATATGGAAGACACTTTTCATTGTCCAATTTACTCATTCTTCTAATACTATCCCCACCCAGAAGGATTTTTAGATCAGTTATAAAAAATAAGAGAGTGTCAGGCTTTGTTTTTTCTACAATCTGATTTGTAATGTGTCAAGTTTGACACTTCTACATATATGTCATCTCAAATCTGTATAATACCCAGGCAGGTACTAAGATCTCCATCTTACAGATGAGGAAATGAGTCCAGAGTAGTTTAATAACTTGCCCAACATCACAGCTAGAAACTGTATTAGAATTCTAAGCTATATCTGCAGTCTTCAAAGCTTGCAATATTTTTTAAGCTACCATATACTTCCCCAGTTATCAAGGGAGTAGAAGCAACAAAGGAAACACCTCTAACAGATATAATTCATCCACAGTTCATCTAGACCAAGATGAGGCTTTCTATTAGCAGCTCAAAGAATAAACATGCATACACACTCCAACAAAGATACTATAACTAGCTTAAAATATGGAACTGATAGACAAGTAAAAGATTTAGATTAGCAAGCCTGTTGCATAAAGTAGTCAAACAAAAGTAGTTAAGATGCCTTGGGCAACATTTCCCAAACTAGTGTGCTTTGCTGGATCCCATGTACCACGATAACAAGTAGGCCATGAAAAGAGTAATCTGTGATCAAATGACCTGAGAGACTAGGTGAAACAAAATTAAACAGGCTTATTAACCAACAGATTAACCAACAGGCATTATGAACTCTATTTATAAATAAACTCTCGGTTTATTAATTTATTTTGAGAGCAAGTGCAGGGGAGGGGCAGAGAAAGGACGGGGGGAGAGAGAGAATCTCAAGCAGCCTCCTCACTATCAGCACTGACATGAACCATGAGATCATGACCTCAACTGAAATCAACAGTAGGACACTTGACCAACTAAGCCCTCCAGGGCTTATACCCCCTCTACTTATAGGATTTAACATTTACTTGGAAAAAAGAAGGTTTTCCTTTTTAATCCTGACCACTTGTAAACAATTCCTAGGAGGGTATTCTGTTTAACACCATTTTGAGAAATACTACTCTAAAGGGAAAGCAAAGGCCCAAAAATAGAATTTATTATTAGGGGGCTGGAGGCAAACAAACAAACAAACAAACAAATCCAGTAAAGAATACAGTGAAGAAGGTAGGAAGCAAATCTTGATAATTCAATATTATAGAAGCAAGAAAGGAGATGGTTTCTAAAAAGAAAATCAACAGAACTAAACTACTGAGAGATTAAATAAATTGAGAATTAAAAATGTTTGGATTAGACTAGGAAAACTGTCACTTGTGACCTTTAAAAGACTAGCTTAAGAAAGGGGTTGGAAAGAAGGATGAGAGGCAGAATTTAAAAGGTTAGGACAGAAATGATAAAAGAAGTAGATGAAGCATGTAGAGACCACCAATAATTGTAGTTCAGCAGTGAAAGTAAAAAAAGAAATTGGTTGGTTGGAAAAGGAAGCATATAGAGGAATAAAAAAAAAACTTCAGAATGGGGGTCACCTCTACCTGGTTGAAGATAAAAGTGAAACCATACTGAAAGAAACATAATAACACATCAGTAGATGGAAGAAATGGGATCCAGAGTATAAATGACTAGCAAAGACATCTTTTCTTTCAGATTGGAGAGAATCTGAATAGCAATGCCTAGCCAAATCTAAAGACCTTCTTATAATATTCAAAAATTTCAGGGATTTCTTTCTACTCCACTCAAGAGGATTTTTCAGTCTTTAGAGTTCAGTGTGTAACAAGTGTATAAATTTGCTGATCTGTTGCTCCTCTCAGAGGATGTCTGTTATGGGGGAAAGGAGAGGATGATAGAGCTGCAGTTAACTGAGGGCCCCAAGCTGCATGGAATTAAAAGTTAGGTATAGGCAGGTGACAATAAAGAAGTTGGGAGCTCATGGGATTTTAATTTATAATGACTTACTATAAATGATTTTTAGATACTAAATGAAAACTTACAATAGGAACACACAAAAAGCAATCTGAAGATTACCAAAGAAGGGTCTAGAAAAAAAGGCATCTACTTAGCCCACTCAGAAATTTCCACAACTCTGCTATGCCAACAGAAGTTGCATAAGTCATAAATTTATAACGTAACTCTAGGGGCGCCTCAGTGGCTCAGTTAGTTGTGCGTTGGACACTTGAAGTCAGCTCAGGTAATGGTCTCATGATTCTTGAGTTCCAGCCCAGCGACCAGCTCTGCACTGACTGTGAGGAACCTACTTGGGAATCTCTCTCTCTCTCTCTCTGCCCGTCCCCTGCTCACTCACTCTCTCTCTCTCTGTCTCAAAAATAAACATTTAATATTAAAAAAATAACAATAATGTAACTCCAATATGCTGGTGAGAAAAGACTATTTAGTAGCAGGAATAGTTACAGTCCAGTTTTAAACTTCTTTAATTTAAACTTTGTATGGCTTTCTATCTGCATAAAATACCAACCCTAAGAGCTATGTAAGTATGAAAATTTTCATTTTTATTTCTTTCAAGAACAGCAAGAACACTGACATGACATTCTGTTGCTTAGAACATTATTATAGATTCTTCCTTTTTGTCTAATTTCATTAACAATTCAAATTGAGTACATAATTTTGAATTAACTGTGCCCAAGTCACAAATATGGCTTATATACGGCTCCAGAGCCCATTTATCATAACGTTTTGATCACACACACAGCAGTAGCATCTGATTCTTCCACTACCTAACATATCAACCTACAGAATTAAAGAAAAATCATACTGCTTAAAATATATGTAAGTATAGAAGCCTGGGGAGACCCATTCTTTAAACGAAGAAATTAATATTGATCAGTATGCGTGGAATAAGGATAAGGCACTAATACCTACACCAAACCCGGCAGTCTCCAGATTTGTGTATCTGTAAACCTAAAGCAGCCACCTAGGCCAGATGATTGCTACTGCCAGCTCAGCAGCTGAGTTGGAAGAAAAGGCGGCATCCACACACAGGCCACACTTGAGAACCAGAACTTGTAGCCAGTTTCGTCTGGTAGCGACCGGAGAACGTGGCAGTGATAAGCCGGGGAAAAGTCTGACAGAAAAAGGATTTATTGGCGGTAAGGGGAGCCTCCAGGGTTGCAATCCTGGAAGGCATAAAACAGCCGCGGGAGGCTAATGTCCCTACCCCAGGGTTAAAAGACACTAGGAGGGTTGGGAGGAGAGGGCTCGTCCTTACCTTGTCATCCTCGCATCTTTTCCCCAGGCCCTCCCTGGCCTGCAGCCGGCTGCTCAGGCGGCCGTAGTCGGCCTCCTTCTGGTCGATCTGTTTCTTGTGCGAGTCCACCAAGAGCAGGAGGTCCGAATTACGTTTCTCCAGGCGCCCACGGGCCACCTCGGTGCGCTGGACCTGGCCCTGCAGCTCGGCCACCTCCTCCTGAAGCAGGACGTGGCGGGAGGAGATACTCCAGTAGTTGAAGGCGAGGACCGCGATCACCACCAGCAGCACCACCAACACGAAGGAGGGCAGGCGGCCAGCCCGCCGGTTAGCCCCGAAACCCACCATGGGGTCCAACTAGGCTGTGCCCTGAGGCCTCGCCACGGACACCTGCGGCCGGAATCTCAGGCCTCAGTAGCTGAGTTGCCTGGGGGACGCGGCCCCAGGGCCGGCCGAAGGAGGAGGCGGGCCGATCTGCCTGCCTGCGAGCCGGAGAAGGGGGCGGGGCCGCAAGCCGCAAGCCCCTCCCCGCCCCCCCTCCTCAAATCGGGCCAAAGCGCGTTCCCAAGGCTTTGAAAACGACCCTGCACAATCCGGGTGGAACCAGGAGATCCCAGCAGCCCGCACCCGAGGCCCAACACCTCAGGGGTGAGGGGCGGGGAAAGGTGCCGGAAGGGGGCGGATTTAACATTGGCCCCGCCCATTGGCTGGGCCCGGGTCGCTTAGGGGGCTACTGCCTAGTTTCCGCCTACGCCCCCTCTTCTCGCGAGAAAGTGAGTTTCTCTCGCCGTTTGCAGGCGTTTCTCGCGAGTGTTATCTGTGTCGAGAAATGTTCTGTTAATTTGGGTGCTTGTGTTACCTCTTGTACCTGAATTCGAATCCTTTCCTTTTTTACCCTCTAGATTTCCTTGGCCCAAGGTTCATGGAGTGCCTACCCTACCCTGGCCCTCGTGAGAGTTTTTGTTTTTGAGGACATCTAACAGGAGGTGAGATCCTGACAGAAAGGGCGACTAGAAAGGCTTTGTACTTGCTTCAGTAGAAAGATTTTCTCGTTTGTGCTAACGATGTGGAGAGTAAAAAACAAAGACCAAAAAATAGCGGTGCGCCAAATATTACAGAGAAAAATCAAGAGAAACTAAGCTCTATGACTGAAGAAGGTGGTGCCAGCCAGGTTTCCAAGGTTGCTTCTTTCACGGAAGGGAAGAACTTCAGAATGTGTGAGTTCTTAAACGTACTGCTGCTTTTGCTTTGAGACCGACTTCCAAATAGAAAGTCCAGAAGCCCCCTCAATGAATGATAACTAATGTTACTGGCAGCTAATAACTCTGAGTTAGGAATAATAGCTCTTTTACAAATTATTTTTGCATGCCTAGTCTCATGTTATTCTCTCAACAACACAGTTTTACAGGTGAGGAATCCAAGACACAGAGCTGTTCCAGAAACTTTCTCTAAGTCCCATATCTTGTTTGAGAGTTAGACTTGGATCCAGGTCACTGTTCCCTTAACTTCATTGCTCTTTGCATTATACCAGGCTAACCGTTACTGTATGTTCAGCATTAGTCATTGTGAGGAAGAAAAAGACCCACCTCTTGTTTTTTCTGCAGCTTTCCTTTGTCGTGGCATAAAAATTTTTGGAAGTTATTGGCTCTGCCTTGTTTAAGGAGAAGATGGAGTTGCTTTATTTTTCAAACTTCAGTTTCAAGAACTTCCATGCGTGTAAAATCTCAATAATGAAAAAGCTTTGGTATTTTCATTCCAATCAGGGCAGGAAGACTTGTCATCTTTGAATAATTATTCTATGCATCCTATCCCTTTCAAAAATGAAATAACTTGCCTAATGGTCCCAGGGCAACTGGGAAGAATTATTGCACCTTTAAAAGTGATGATTTCTCTCTCATAGTTACATAAAAACAAGTAACACCAAAATTATTAATCTTTAGTTCACATCAAACTTGAACTCTTTGCTCTGGCTTCATGAGATCACAGAAATCCCTTCCACTCTCAAATGACAAACCAACTTTGGCAAAAGGGAGTAAAGCAAAAAATAGGAGATCATTGACTATAATGATCCTTCCCATCTGTCCTTTCCTCAACTTCATAATGGCCTCGCTTTGTGTAGACAGCAGTTGAAAATTAACTATAAAATAGTGTTAACTGCTATTACTCTTGCCAAAATGTTTTCATGTTTATATGGAATTCTGACATATAAAATTTAATATTGTACAAAACACATTAATGTATTTATTGTTGAGAGAGAGAGAGAGAGAGAGAGAGAGAGACAGCATGAGCAGGGGAGGGTCAGAGAGAGACACACACACAGAATCCAAAGACAGGCCCCAGGCTCTGAGCTAGCTGTCAGCACAGAGCCTGAGGCCGGGCTCGAACCCACGAACTGTGAGATCATGACCTGAGCTGAAGCCAGATGCTCAACCAACTGAGCCACTCAGGCGCCCCTCAAATACATTTTTTAAACAGGTGCTTAAAAGAACTATTTGTTTCTTAGTCCATTATTCCATTTTACAGATGCAGAAGTAATGTGCTTAAAGTGATATGCCTAGCAGGAGGCAGGGCTGAATCTTGAAAAACAATCCTCTTTTGACTTTTTCCCCAGGGGAAAAAAAATTTTATTCCATTTTAATGGTTACGTCTTCAAACTATTCTCCCTACTAAAGGAGCCAAATCCACATATTATCAAGACAGTGTGTAAGTGCCCTTCTATAGATGGTTCTGGATTAGGCATTAAGCAAATCTAAGTAAAAGTCAATTCCTTAAGCCAAATGATAAAGGTTAACAACAACATTGATGTCATGTTAGTATCGTGTATCCTTGATATGACATGATAAGAGTACCACTCTGTGGTTTTCCTCCTCCAAACTCCTAACTCTAATCATTACAAAAAATATCACAAATTCCAGTTGCCTCAGTTGGACCAGTAATCCTATAAACTGTCAAAGTCATCAAAAACAAGGAAACTCTGAGAAACTTTCACAGGCAAAAGAAGCATAAGGAGACATAACTACTAAATGTAATGTGGGGGGCACCTGGGTGGCTCAGTTGGTTAAGTATCCGACTTCAGCTCAGGTCATGATCTCACAGTTTATGGGTTCGAGCCCCACGTCGGGCTCTGTGCTGACCACTCAGAGCCTGGAGCCTGCTTCAGATTCTGTGTGTCCCTCTTTCTCTGCCCCTCCCCCTTTCGTGCTCTGTCTCTGTCTCAAAAAGAAACATTAAAAAAATTTTTTTAATGTGGTATCCTGGATAGGATAGGATCCTAGGACAGTAAAAGGACAGTAGGGGGAAATGAAGGACAATAGAAAAAATATGAACTTTAGTTAATAATAATGTGATGATTGATTGATATAGATGTACCATGCTCGTATGGGGTGTTAATAATGGGGGAGATTGGATGTGAGGCATATTAGAATTCTGTAATATTTTACTATTTTTCTGTATTTCTAAAACTGCTCTGACATAAAATTATTTCCCAAAAAACATTCTGTCTTTTGGGATATCTTTTAGGTAATTATGTATAGACATAAATATGTTCAACATAGTTGAAAGGCAGTATAATCACAGAGAAATAATGTTTCAAGATATTTATTTGCAGGGTAAGCATCTATTAAAGTGGCAAGTGAGGCTGAGTAACAGGAATTTTGTGTTTAAATGTAGTTTTCTTTACAAGCAAAAATCATGTCATTCATTTCTCTTGTGTAATCCAGACCCGGTTTTTGAGCTCAGAACACTATTTGGCATATGTCTTCAGTTTATGTTGACTCAAAATATTTTATGTGCTCCAACTGAACAGAGGAGTGGGTTATTTTATAGCTTGTTCTTCAATATTTATTTTTTAAAAAGATTTTACTTTTAAGCAATCTCTACACCCAACATGGGGCTTGACCTCACAACCTCAAGATCAAGAGTCACATGTTCTATCGACTAATACAGCCAGTCACCTCATTATTCCTCAATATTTATGACATTGGGTAGGACTAGGTTAGAGAAGGTGGCAGCTCATAGAAATACAAAACAAACAAACTTGTTAGGCAAGTTCTTTGCATTGTAAATGGGGGAAAAACAAAACTGGTTAAAGCAAAAAATTATGTATATCTTAGAAGCATACTAGAATACTTCATGGTAATATTGGAAGAGCAAGAGGAACTGGGGTACCTATAGGGGACTCAATGCTTCCATGATTCAGTCTTTTTGTTTCTCCTCCTTACTTGGCTTTATTCTTTATTTCTTCAGATAGTATTTTTCTTTGCAGACAGAAAATATGGCCCCAACATCCCCAGGATCACATCCTGCTAGTTCCATGATCTGAAAAACAAGGGAGGTCTGTCTTCTAGCTTTTAGTACAAACATGATGAAGGAAGGATTCTGGTTGTCCAAGCCTGATCATTGCACACAACTTATATCCATCACTGTGGCCAGGGAGATAAGGTATTACGATTGGCCCAGCATAAAACACTGCCAATGACTAGTAGTCAGTCTGATATAAAGAAACAGAAAAAAAATGTTGACTCAAGCAAATACTACTGCATTTCCTTTTTCTTGAGATATATTATCTTCCTTCCAATTAAGAAGAGTTAATAAGTGAATACATTGTGAGGAAAAAAAAAAAGACATTGTGTTGCAGGTTGGTTTCCCCAGGAAACAGGGTCTGAGATGGAGATTCATAATAGAAAACATAATAGGAGGAAAACAGTATTGGCAGAGGGAGAGTTGGAGTGCTATGAAAGCCTCAGCCAGTGTCACTGAGAGCTCTGAAGTTTTGTGGCCTTCACAGTTGTCCTGAGTGGAGGGTCCAGGCCTTTTATTCATACATCAACCAGGTTTTGGATAGTAAGGGGAAAAGGCTAGCAGGCTATGTGCTAACTCCAATCAATTAATAGCAATGTCTGAATTACTGTACTAAAAAAAAATTGACAAAGTGTATCTGAGCTAAGTATGGAAGAACACTACGATCAATTTGTAATTTGTCCACAGGTACAGAGGGGGTATGATGTTATGCATGAGAGGTGGATGCTATGATGCAACCCAGATCCCCTTTCAGCCATGAAGGACTTATTCCCCTAACTGCTGGGAGTACTGCCAACAGAGAGCCTTTAGCTATCAGCTCTTTTCAGAATTGCCTCAGTTGAAGAGGACTACCTTGTGAACAGAATGCCCCGTTCCCATGGCAATCAACAATGAATACTAGTCAAGAGAACACACTTTTGTTAAGTTATTTCCTACATCAAACCCATTTCCTATGGTTGTATAGCAAGAGACAATGTACTATACGGGTAATGTGGGCTCTGGAGTAAGAATGGGTGAGTTAAAATTCTCTGTCTCTTACTAATTTTATAACACAGGCAAGATACTTAACTTCAGTGCCCCAGGTTTCCCATTTCCAAAGTGGCATATGAGTTAGGATTAAATTTGGCTCTATATAAGGGGGAGAAATACTTGAACAACATAGGTTTTTTTTTCTCTCTTACATAAAATATATCCAGACACAAGCAACCTAAGACTCGTATGGCAGGCTCTTTTAAGCGCACTACTGTCATCCCTACAGTATAGACCTCATCTTCACTTCCAGATTTGACTTTATTGATCCAGGAAGCAGAACTACCTTCAACTTTTAAGAAGACTTTTCCAAATGTGCATATCCACTTCCTTCTCATTGATTTGAACCTAGTCACATAGTCATCTCCCAGAGACAAAGGAGGCAAGGAAATATAGTCTTACAGCAACAATGTTTTCAGTTGAAAATTAGGGTCTCTTAGTAAAGGAAAAGATGGAAAAGTATAGGGAAGCAAAAACAAATCCTGTCACAAATGGGGACAATAATAATGCCTATCATATAAGGCTGTTGTGTGAATTAAGTGAGTTGATATATGTACCATGCCAAGGAGGAACTAAGATGGAGGAGTAGTGGGAGGACCCTAGGCTTGCCTAGTTCCTTGAACTCAGATAGATAAGTATCAATTCATTTTGAATACCCAAGAAATAGATCTGTGGACTAATAGATCAAACAGCACAACTAGAGAGACACAAGAGGCCACATTGTGGAAGGTGAGAAATGCAGAGACATGATTTGGTAGAGAAGTGAATCATAGGTGCTGTGGAGGGGAGGGAGCCCTGCTATGGAGAGAGGTGAGAGAGAGAGAGAGAGAGAGAGAGAGAGAGAGAGAGAGAGAGAGAGAGAGAGGAGTGCACAGGGGGTGGCACCAGGAAAACACTTCCCCAAAACCATTGACTGGGAAAACAAAAGGGACTAATTTTTGTGACTCTTTACAATGGAGCTCAAAGACTAGAGTTTTAGAGGTCTGTGGCATGGCAGGTGTGGAGGCCTGTGGGTGCTACAGTGCTCCTGTAGAGGAGGACAGATAGCCTGGGAGCAAATGTAACCCTCTGTGGATCCTCTGGGATGCACTGGGAGAGATGGTTTCCCCTTCTTGGAGCACATCTGAGAGAGGTGGCATTATCTTTCCAGGGACAAAGGAGCTGGCAGGGACCATTTCTCTACCCAATCCCTCAGCATAAACTAAATTCATTAGGCAGCACAGCACCAACAGGGGCTGCTTAAACCACTTACACCAAGCCCTACCCCCCCCCTTCTCTCTGTAGGTGATGCTTTTCTGTCAAGTTTCCCTGAGAACCAGCACAGCAGGTGCCTCCTGCAGAAGACCAGCCCAACTCCCCCATCCCCACCTTCCCCAGCCCCTGCATGCACCATGTCTGCTAACCATAGAATTCTACAGAGCTTCAGCTCTAGTGGAAATAGATTCAAGTCTTTTTTTTTAACAAGCAGACCAGAGCACACCTAGTTAAAAGTTGCCATACTCTGGACAAGGTCGAAACAGTTCCCACTGCAAGCAAGGGGAAACTCCACAGAGGACTGAACTGCAAGCAAGGAGAAATTACACAGAGGACTGACCTGAGGGAAAGAGCAGACAAAACACAGCAGTGAAGTGCACACAGCATACACAAGAGACACTTGCTGAAGCTCCAGGCCCTGGAAAGTATGTGACTGCTTCTTTCTAAAACCCTTACTCTCAGGAGCAGGAAACATAACAGGCTTTCCTAACACACACCAGAAATCAGAGATGTAGATAAAATGTCAACATAGAGGAAATAATTGCAAAAGAAAAAACAAGAAAAGGTCAAGGCCAGGGATCTAATCAAAACAGATGTAAGTAATATGCTTGTCCAGAATTTAAAGCAGCAATCATAAGGGTACTAGCTGGGCTTGAGAAAAGCATAGATGACACCAGGGAATCCCTTACCAAAAAACTAGTCAGGCTGAAACTAAAAAAATGCTATAATCAGAAATTTTAAAATGCTATAATCAAGATGCCAAACTAATGAATATAATGACCACAAAGATGGAATACGTGATATAGAAATTAAAATTATAGAGGCACCTGGGTGGCTCGGTTGAGTGTCCGACCTCGGCTCAGATCGTGATCTCATGGTCCATGAGTTCAAATCCAGCATCAGGTTCTGTGAAGACAGCTCAGGGCCTGGAGCTTGCTTCCAATTCTGTGTCTCCCTCTCTGCCCCTCACCCACTTGTGCTCTGTCTCTCAAAAATAAATAAGCATTAAAAATATGTTTAAAGAAATTAAAATTATGGAAAATAATGAGGCTGAAAAGAAGGAAAGAAAATATTGGATCATGAATGTAGACTTAACGAACTCAGCAACTCCATAAAGTATAATAACATTCGTATCAAAGAAGTCCCAAAAGAAGAGAGGGAAAGGGGATCAAAAGGTTTATTTGAGCAAATTATAGCTGAAAACTTCCCAAATCTGGGGAAGAAAACAGACATCCAAATCCAGTAGGCACAGATTATTCCCATCAAAATCAATAAAAGCAAGCCAACACCAAGACATACCAGTTAAATGTGCAAAATACAGATAAAGTAAAATCCTAAAAGCAGCAAAAGGATTCCCTAACTTATAAGGGAGAACAGGGATCCCTGGGGGACTCACTCAGTTGAGTGTCTAACTTCTGCTCAGGTCATGATCTTGCAGTTCATGAGTTCGAGCCCCATACCAGGCTCACAGTTGTCAGCATGGAGCCCACTTTGGATTCTCTGTTCCTCCCACCTCTTTCTTCCCCTCCGCTGCTCACTTGTTCTCTCTCAAAGATAAACAAAAACCAAGGGAAAAAAATAAGGTTAGTAACAGACATATCCACAGAAACTTGGCAGGCCAGGAAGGAAGTGACAAGATATAATCAATGTGTTGAATGGGAGAAATATGCAGCCAAGAATACTCTATCCAGTAAAGCTGTCTTTCAGAATAGGAGAATTAAAGGGTTTCCCAGACCAACAAAAACTAAAGGAGTTCATGACTACTAAACTAGCCCTGCAACAAATATTAAAGGGGATTCTGAGGGAAGAGAAAGACCAAAAGTGATGAAGACTAGAAAGACACAGAGAAAATTTCTAGGAACAACAACTTAACAGGTAATATGATGGAACTAAATTCATATTTATCAACAATCACTCTGAATGTAAATGGACTAAATGCTCCAATCAAAAGACATAATGTATCAAGATGGATAAAAAAAAAGAGAGACCAATTCTATATAGTGCCAACAAGAGATTCACTTTTGACCTAAAACCACCTGAAGACTGAAAGTAAGGGGTAGAAAACAATTTATCATGCTGATGGATGTCAAAAGAAAGCCAGAGTGGCCATACTTATATTAGACAAACTAGATTTTTGTTTTGCTTTAATTTTTAGAGAGGGAGAGAGAGTGTGTGAGTGGAGGAGAAGGGCAGCGAGAGAGAGAGAGAAAATGAGAGAGAGAATCCCAAGCAGGCTCCACACTCAGCACAGATCCTGACACTGGCCTTAATACCACGAGCCTGCAATCATGACCTAAGCAAAACTCAAGGGTCAGGCACTCAGCCAACTGAGCCACCCAGGTGCCCCCAGACAAACTAGATTTTAAACCAAGGACTGTAATAAGAGATGAAGAAGGGCACTATCATAATAAAGGGGTCTATCCAACAAGAAGATCTAACAATTGTAAATATTTATGACAGTAATTATGACTTGGGAGCATACAAATACATAAAACAATAACAAACATACAGGATTCACTGATAATAGATTAGTAGTACAATAGTACTACAATAGACGTACAATAATAATGGAGAAGTTTAAAGCCCACTTACAGCAAGGGACAGATCATCAAAGCAGAAAATCAACAATGAAACAATGTCTTTGAATGATACACTGGGCCAGATGGACTTAACAAATATATTCAGAACATTTCATCCTAAAACAGCAAGTATACACATTCTTTTTATAAGTGCAAATAGGATATTCTGCAGAATAGAACGCAGAATAGAACTGGGTCACAAATTAGGCCTCAAGTACAAAGAGATTGAGATCATATCATGCATATTTTCCAAACACAGTAAGATGAAACTTGAAGTCAGCTACAAAAACAATTTGGAAAGACCACAAATACATCCTACTAATGAATGAATGGGTCAACCAGGAAATTAAAGAAGAAATGAAAAAAACACATGTAAATAAATGATGATGGAAGCACATGGCCAAAGCTTTTGGGATGCAGCAAAAGTGGGCATATGAGGGTGATACATAGCAATACAGGCCTACCTCAAGAAGCAAGAAAAATCTCAAATATACAACTTAAATTTACACCTAGAGCAGCTAGTAAAAGAACAACCAATGGCATAAAGCCAGATGAAGGGAAATAATAAGGATTAGAGCAGAAATAAATAATATAGAAAAAACAAACAAAACAACACCACCACCATTAGCACTGTAGAACAGATTGATGAAACCAGGAGGTAATTTTTTGAAAGAATTAACAAAATTGATAAACTAGCCAGACTAGTCAAGAGGAAAAGAGAAAGGGTCCAAATAAAGAAATCACAATCAACATCACAGAAATATAAATAATTATAAGAGAATATTATGAAAAGTTATATGCCAGCAAATTGGGAAATCTAGAAAAATAGATAAATTCATAGAAACATATAAACTACCAAAACTGAAATAGGAAGAAATAGAAAACTTAAGCAGACTGATAACCAGGAAATAAATTAAATCATTAATCAAAAATATCCCAACAAACAAAAGTCCAGAGCCAGATGAATTCCTAGGAGAATTCTACCAAAGATTCAAAGAAGAGTTAATACCTGTTCTTCTCAAACTGTTCCAAAAAATAGAAATGGAAGGAAATTTGCCAACCTCATTCTATGAGACTAGCATTATCTTGATTTCAAAACGAGACGAGGACTCCACTAAGAAGAATTATGGGCCAATATCCCTGATGAACATGGATGCAAAAATTCTCAACAAAACACTGGCACATCGAATATAATAGTAAATTAAAAGAATTATTCACCACAATAAAGTGGAACTTATTCCTGGGCTCCAGGGGTGGTTCAAAATTCACAAGTCTACATGATACACCACATTAATAAAAGAAAGGATAAGAAACGTATGATTCTCTCAATAGATGCAAAAAAAAGTATTTGACAAAGCACAGCATCCATTCTTGATAAAAACCCTCAACCAAGTAAGGATATAGGGAAGATATCTCAACATCATAAAGGCCACATATGAAAGACCCACAGCTAATATGATCCTCAATGGGCAAAAAGTGAGAGCTTTTTCTTGACATTCAAGAATAAGACAGGGAAGTCCAATCTCACCATTGTTATTTAAAATAGTACTGGAAGTCCTAGCCTCAGCAATCATACAACAAAAAGAAATAAAAGGCATCCAAATCAGCAAGGAAGAAGTCAAATTTTCACTATTTGCAGATGACATGATACACTCTATATAAAACCCAATTGACTCCATGAAAATATTGCTAGAACTGATACAAACATTTGGTAAAGTCACAGG
Organism: Suricata suricatta; assembly: GCF_006229205.1. NCBI lineage: Eukaryota > Metazoa > Chordata > Mammalia > Carnivora > Herpestidae > Suricata > Suricata suricatta. The sequence continues at coordinate 84,122,117 of NC_043708.1, read as the reverse complement.
ATATAAAATCAACATATAGAAATCTGTGGCATTTCTATACACCAATAATGAAACAGCTGAAAGAGAAATCAAGAATAGATCCCATTTACAATTGTACCAAAAACCGTAAGATACTTAGGAATAAACTTAACCAAAGAGATAAAAGATCTATACTCTGAAAACTATAGAACACTTAGGAAACAAATTGAAGATGACACAAAGAAATGGAAAAACATAAAAACATCCCATGCTCATGGATTGGAAAGCAAATATTGCTTAAATGTCTAGATTGCCAAAAGCAATCTACACATTTAATGCAATTCCTACCAAAATACCACCATCATTTTTCACAGATCTAGAGCAAACAATCCTAAAACTTGTATGGAACCACAAAAGACCCTAAATAGCCAAAGCAATCTTGAAAAAGAAATACAAGGAGGGAGGCATCACAATTCCAGACTTCAAGTTATATTACAAAACCGTAGTGATCAAGACAGTATGGTATTGGCACAACAATAGACACATAGATCAATGGAACAGAATAGAAAACCTAGAAATGAACCACAACTATATGTCAACTAATCTTTGACAAAGCAGGAAAGAATATCTAATGGAAAAAAGACAATCTCTTCAACAAATAATGCTGGAAAAACTAGACAGCAACATGCAAAAGAATGAAACTGGACCACTTTCTTACACCATACACAAAAATAAATTCAAAATGGATTAAAGACCTAAATGTGAACAGGAAACTATCAAAATCCTGGAGGAGAACACAGGCAGCAACCTCTTTGACATCAGCCATAGTAACTTCTTACTAGACACACTGCCAAAGGCACGGGAAACAAAAGCAAACATACTATTGGGACATCATCAAGATAAAAATCTTCTGCACAGTGAAGGAAACAATCAGCAAAACTAAAAGGCTACTTATGGAATGGGAGAAGATATTTGCAAATGATATATTTGACAAAGGGGTAGTATCCAAAATCTATAAAGAAACTCATCAAACTCAACACCCAAACAATAAATCATCCAGTTAAGAAATGGCAGTGGACGTGAACAGACGTTTTTCCAAAAAAGACGTCCAGTTGACTAACAGACCCATGAAAGAGCGTTAAGCATCATTCATCATCAGAGAAATGCAAATCAAAACTACAAAGAAATATCACCTCACATCTGTCAGAATGGCTAAAACTGGGGCGCCTGGGTGGCTCGGTTAAGCCTCCGACTTCAGCTCAGGTCAGATCTCACGTTTGTGGGTTCGAGCCCCGCATCAGGCTCTGTGCTGACAGCTAGCTCAGAGCCTGGAGCCTGCTTCTGGTTCTGTGTTTCCTTCTCTCTCTCTGCCCCTCCCCTTCTCCTGCTCTGTCTCTCTTTGTATCAAAATAAATAAAACATTAAAAAAAAAAGAATGGCTAAAACTAACAACACAGGAAACAACAAGTGTTGACAAGGATGAGGAGAAAGTGGAACCCTTCTGCATTGTTGACTAAACGCAAACTGGTGCAGCCACTCTGGAAAACAGTATTCCAGGTTCCTCAAAAAGTTAAAATCAGAACTAATCTATGATCCAGCAATTGCACTACTATGTGTTTACCAAAAGGATACACAAATACTGATGCAAAAGGACACATGAACCCCAATGTTTATAGCAGCACTATTGATAATAGCCAAATTATGGAAAGAGCCCAAATGTCCATTGACTGATTAATAGATAAAGAAGATGTGGTGTGTATATAATATACAATGGAATATTACTCAGCCATGAGAAAGAATGAAATCTTGCTATTTACGATGTGGATGGAGGTAGCGAAGTAAGTCAGAGAAAGACAAATACCATATGATTTCACTCATATGTAAAAATTAAGAAGCAAAACAGATGAACATGGGGCAAAAAAGGAGACTTAACTATAGAGAACAAACTGAAGGTTGCTGGAGGGGAAGTGGGTGCAGGGATATGTTAAATGGGTGATGAATATTAAGGAGGGCACTTGCTGTGATGAGCCCTAGGTGTTGTATGTAAGTAATGAATCACAAAATTCTACTGCTGAAACTAATACTACACTATATGTTAACTAACTGAAATTTAAATAAAAAATGTGGTGCCTGGAAGGCTCAATCAGTTGAGCGTCTGACTTCGGCTCAGGTCATGATATTGGAGTTTGTGGGTTCAAGCCCTGCATCAGGCTCTGTGCTGACAGCTCAGAGCCTGGAGCCTGCTTCGGATTCTGCGTCTCCCTCTCTCTCTCTGCCACTCCCCTGCTCACACTCTGTCTCTCTCTCTCAGAAATAAATAAAAATTTAAAAATTAATTAATTAAAACTTTAAAAAGAAAAAAAATAATACATGTACTATGTTTAGAAAAGGCACTTAGCAGGTATTCAATACATGCTGCTACTATTACTATTACTGTAGCAATGGTCCTCTGTTATGGGGAGAGCATAAACAAATCTGTATGTTCATCAGCCTTTGCCTACACATTGAATGAAGATTTTCTACAAAATCTCATTGCTTTTTAAAAAAGTGAGAAGATATTGTGATGAACAAAATTGAAGTTTATTTAAAATTACTTTTATTTAAAAGTAATTTTATCATAACCTTCATAATACATTTTCCTAATGGACAGTAAAAGTATTATTGCCATCACATAATTATCTGTACTGTTCATAGAGTCAAAAGATTGGTAATCGTGGGCCCAGAGACCCATATTTTTGGTAGGACTGTAACCTAGCTTTTATCAGTCTCTCCAGACTTATTTTTTTCCTTCTATTTCTTATGCCCTAGCTTTAAGGATATTCTGTTTCCTGAACTATGTTATGTATCTGATACTTGTTTGGATGTTTCATATTGAAATATTTCTCCAAGTTCCTTTCATCTTTCACTACATTTTATTCACAAATTTATTTACCACTAATAACAATGATACAAATTGCTCAGTGCTCATTCAATCACAGTTATATAGGTAATATAATAATTAATTGAGAAAATACCTAATTGAAAAGGTTATGAGGAAGTAAGTAAGTACTTTTGACATTTTTTTAATGTTTATTTATTTTTGAGAGAGACAAGAGAGCACAACCAGGGGAAAGGCAGAGAGGAATAGAAACAGAGGATCCAAAACGGGCTCTGCGCTGACCGCAGAGAGCCCCATATGGAGTTCAAACTCGCAAACTAGGAGATCATAACCTGAGCCTAAGTCCAGCACTTAACTAACTGAGCCACACAGACACCCCAAGTGAGTGCTGCTTTTAAGTGAATTTTTAAAAAACTCATTATTTTGGCATTGGGTTATTAGAAACCTACTTTATTCAAGCCTTTATATCATGGAGCATGCATTAATTAATTGCTTGATTAATTAATAAAATATTCATTGAGTGTCTGCTGTGTGCCAGATAGTGTTGTAGGTAGGAGGAGTTGCAGGACATACAGCAGAGGCAAGGGGTTCTTTTGAAACTTCTGTCTCTTCCTCCTTTACCAATGCCCAACCAGGGAAATGGTCCATCTCCTTTAAAACATTTTTGACACCTCCCACTCCCTGCTGCTCTCAAGTAAAACTGACCACTGTCTTAAGTGTGCTTCATGATATTTTCTAGATTTCCATCATAACAGTTGATTTGCTGTAACACATCATCCTCCTACTGGACTTTTGATAGATGTTTTTCTGTAGTATCACAGATAGGCTGTGATTTTGTTTTGATCCCATACCATTAAGCTTTCCTCCCCTTCTCCAATGACTGCTGACTTCTTTCTTCCCAGTTTCTTTGGATTTGTCTGAAACACTTTTTGAATGCTCTCTTAAGCATTTCATCCTTATGCTTTTTTACTTATATATATATTTTTAATTTTTTAATGTCTTTTATTTATTTTTGAGAGACAGAGAGACAGCAAGCAGGGGAGGGTCAGAGAGAGAGGCAGGAACAGAATCTGAAGCAGTTCCAGGCTCTGGGCTAGCTGTCAGCACAGAGCTCGAAGTGGGCTCGAACCCACAAACCATGAGATCATGACCTGAGCCAAAGTCAGATGCTCAACTGACGGAGCCACCCAGGCGCCCCATCTTATATTTTTGAATTATGGGATTTTTAGAACAGAAAGGGAATTTAGAGACTGCCTAATCTAAAACTTTGATTTAATGGATAAAGATGAAAATCCAGAGAAATAATGTGACTTGTTCAAAATTGTTCTCTTCTACCAGTTAATGGCAGACCTGGGATCAGCATGCAAGCTTTTTTCAAGATTCAGCACAAATCCACCCTCTCTGAGGCCTTCTTCTTCTAAGTTTCAGGTCAGCTCAATATCTTGCTCTTCTGAATTATGAACCTATTGTCTATAAAATGCATCATTTTGGCAATGGTCATAGAGTATAACGCTGTTTTACGTCATTATCCAATTCCTTCACATTAATATATTCTAACTGATCAGTTAGCTGTAAACATCAGAAAGCACAGATTTTATTGCTTTTATTTTTCTCTCTTTTTAGCAGGTAGCACAGTAGCTAGCAGATACTAAGAAAATAGGTACTAAGTGAATGAATGGGCACATAGTAGGGATTAAAAATATATTTCGCTAATTACCCACCACTTCTCATGTACTTTTAAAACATAATTGTTCTTGTTCCTTAACATTTTAGTTGTAATTCCTTGTAATTTTTAAAAACCAGACTTAGATTCTTGGCAATCAATGAAAAGATGGTTATGTTTTTGGACAGTCTGCTGCAATGTATTTTTTTTTTTTTGAAACTTGGCAGAAAAACCAAGGTTTGTACCCGATTTTTTTGTTTCCTACACTGCAGTTCATCTAATCTTTTAGATCTTGGTGGCTTTCTCTTCTAGACATTGTTCTGTAGAGTGACCCAATTAAATGTGGCCCCGTTTAAAGTCGTGGGACTTTATGTGGGACTGTTTCAAATGATCATCCTGTAATTTTCCAAACCATCATTTTATTTATTTATTTTGTTTCCCTGGTCCAATGTAATTGCTGCTGATGCTAGTGTGGAATCAAAACAAATCTTCCCGTGCTGATGTTCAGGCCGAAGACACAGTTATGAGCAGAGCTAGTCATGTGTCATATATTGCCCTTTAAACATATCCTCATTTATCCATGGTCTGGGCTTTAAGTAGAAGGTAAAAGCCTTTTTTTTTTCTTTTTTTTAACTTACATAGTTTGTCACTAAGTCTGTTAGATCAGCATGTTGTTTGTGTTGTTTTCAGCAGTACAGTCCCCTGATCTATATCAAGTAAACATGATGATGAATTGAACTCACCTCATTGCTCCTGTTCAAGTGCTATGTTTTGATTTGTCAGTATCTCAGAGAAGCAGCACCTGCATGCCAAGACAGAACAGAAGCCAGAGTTCACAAAGGACCACATTTCTCTCTGCAAAAGACCTATGTTTAAAGCAGAGTAGTGTAGTAAATTTGAAATACTAATATGTTTTGAAATATATCTGTGACATTATATACATGTATATATTACAACATGTATTACATTATATTGGTATACACAATATTCTTTCTTTTCGCATCTGGACATTTCTGGGATTATTTAAAATCCATATTAAAAATTCCTGGGACTTTTGGGGTGCCTGGCTGGCTCAGTCAGTAGAGCATGCAACTCTTGATCTCCAGGTGATGAATTCAAGCCCCATGTATGGTGTAGAGTTTAGTTAAAAATATTATTGGGGAGTGCCTGAATGGCTCAGCTGATTAGACATCCAACTCTCTTGATACTCTTGATTTTAGTTCAGGGTTGTGAGATGGAGCTCTGTGCTAAGCCTGCTTAAGATTCTCTCTCTCTCTCTCTGTCTCTGTCTCTGTCTCTCTCTCCTCCCCGCCCCCCGCCTCTCCCCTGCTTGCACACGTGTGTGCTCTCTCTTACTCTCACTCTCTCTCTCAAATTAAAAAAAAGTATTGAAATTTAAAAGAAAATGCATTAATTTCTGTGGCCAAGTAACTTATTTAATTGGTGACTAGGTCACACTATATACACACTGTGCTATTTCATGCCTCCATGCTTTGGTACATTCTAGACTTCTTCCCTTGAGTGCACTTCCTTATCATTCTATAAGTCTGAATTAAATGTCTTTTCCTGAACTGTTTCTTTTCTTTGCCTCTATTACACATAATTTACATGTTGATAGTATACTCATTATACCTATATTATACCTATTAGTTTACATATTTATCATCCTGTTAGACTGTGAAATCCTTAAAGACGAAGATTTTGTCCTATTTATCTTCCCATTATCTAATGCTGTGGGTAGTATATGTTACGTTTGATGAAAGAATAAAAAATATTTATTCCCTCTGGGTGTACTCAACTCATCCTTACTCTCTCTCCCACATAAAAGAAAAATACTAAAAGTCTAAATTTTTTTTTAGAAATGGATATAATTTAATAGCTTAAGCTTCCAAGCTTATGAGAGTAATGTATGCTCAGAACAACAATAAAATAATCAGATGATCAAAAAGGATTTCACTTTTGAAAAAATCAAAAGTGAAAATTTCCCGTAATTCTACTCATCCAGGTATAACTACTTTTAGTATAGATTTTCCCAGACTTTTGTCTATATACATATATAAACACAATATATAAAACAAAAATGGAATATTATACATGCCATTTAGTGACCTGCTTTGTCACTTAACAATATCTTATACTCAACTTTCTGTGTTGATAAATTTTAGCACTACATATTCAGTTTTGGTAAATGCATAGAAAGATGTGCTATATTTTATTTAACCAATCCCTGTAGAGGCACACTATTTTAAGTAGAATATCATGGTTGCGTGAAAGGAAGACACTTCTTCCACACCCAAACGCTGAAAAAATATAAATAAGACCCATTCAAATTGTCTCAAGGAAAAGGATGTATATAAATTGGAACTGGAACAAGAAATCCACCTATCAAGAATCAAGCTCTAGGATCAAGCTATTCTTTCTTATGCTGCTCTCTCTCCTTTTTCTTTGTGTCTCACTAATACACCTTTCTTCGTAGAGCATTTGCTTCCTCTAAACTTCCATTTGCACATAGTTTTGACTTGGCTTATTTCAAACTCTTAATTTGTGAAATTCTTTCTGTTTCTGTTCCTGTTTTCTGTCTGTAGGATTTCAAATATTTTCTTCCCACACCCAGATTATCTTGTACACTCTACTTTGTATCCCTTGGGTATAGAAACTAGAGAAGTGTCAAGAGATGAGGATGAAGAGATAAGTGAAAGTTAGATGACAGAGAAGCCCCTACTAAAAGGTCTGCATTTTTAACCAGGAGTAATAGAAACCCATCATAAAATTTAAAAAAAAATTTTTTTAATGTTTTATTTATTTTTAATACAGAGAGAGACAGAGCATGAGAGGAGGAGGGGCAGAGAGAGAAGGAGACACAGAACCAGAAGCAGGCTCCAGGCTCTGAGCTGGCTGTCAGCACAGAGCCTGATGCGGGGCTTAAACCCACGAACGTGAGATCTGACCTGAGCCCGAGTCGGAGGCCTAACCAACTGAGCCACCCAGGCGCCCCCATCATAAAATTTTAAGAGAGGGTGACACTGTCAGACTTATGACCTAGAAAGACTTCTCCAGCTAAGTGTGATTGTGCTTACAAGTTATAGATGGCAAGAAGACCATTTAGGAGACTGTTGCAATAATTCAGGTAAGAAATGTAGAGGCAGGGAAACAATTTTTAATTTGGACAACCAGATCATCAATGGGCCCATTTACTGAAACATGGAACTCTGGAGGACTGATCTGAAGTTTCTTTGTAAGTGAATTTTTTAAAAAATTTATTAAATGTGTGTGTGTGTGTGTGTGTGTGAGAGAGAGAGAGAGAGAGAGAGAGGGAGAGAGAGAGAAGAATTAGAACAAGTAGGGGACAGGGAGAGAGAGAGAGAGAGAGACACAGAAACTGAAGCATGTTCCAGGCTCTGAGCTATCAGTACAGAGCCTGGTGAGGGACTGGAACCCGTGAACTGCAAGACTATGACCTGAGCTGAAGTCAGATGTCCAACCAACTGAGCCACCCAGGTTGTAAGTGAATTTCTGTTTCTATAATTGCAGAGGTTTTTCCAGTTGAGAAAAATTATACATCACCTCACTCAATCCTTGAAGATCTTCATCTGATTGCCTTGGATCTTTCTACTCTCTCAAATCTATGCAAGAGCTGTGTGGAGATATAGTTGTCTTGAGTCTTAAGCCATACAGCTAACTTATTCCTTTGGCTTTATCCTCTCTCATAATGAAATCAGTTTTCTTGAATGAACACCATGTCGTGCCTTTAACCTGCTGATGTGTAAGAAATACGTGAGAAAAAATATTAAGATATCTTTTGATAATCTGTTTATCAAGTGTCATCCATCAGTATGCCCCTTTCTTCCTTTTTTCTTTTTTTTGTGCCCGCCTCTGGAAGTTGTTCTGGAGGAAACATCTGTCTGGACTATTCTTCACTTCTAGAAAATATTAGGATGCCTGACTGATGCATTGGAAAATGAATTATTTGGGAAAAGGAAACAAGACCCCTTGTTTAGTCAGCTATCTTTGTCATAAGACACAAACCATTCCCTTGGTCTAAGAGTGAGTAAGGTAAGGCCTGGAAACTTTCATTATGCTTGGTACACCTGGCCCCCTGACCTACATTTTATTCCCCAAGAAGGATCTATCCAAGCAAGACAGATGTCCAACTCTCCTGAGAATGCTTGGAGCAGGAGACCTCTCTCCAGTACATTTCTTCCTTTTCCACTAGGGAATAATTTTTGGGTGGGAATAGATTAAGTCTAAGAATTTACTAACTTGAAGTATTGCTTGTAGGATACATGTCTTAGCTATAGTATTATTTACCTATAGCATTGGCTATAGTAGCAGGACCTGACCCATCTCATCTAAATGCATTCAACTATTCCCCCCAAACACTACCCAGGGATTAACAAGGATTTACTTCTTGCTAGGAATTAAAGATTGTTTATATATCCTAGATAGGGGTTCTTCTAAATGGTTATGTAGAAATAGCATTTCCATGGGAAGCTCATAAAATAGATGGGGAGGTAGTCCAAGGAGCAAATCATTTTGGAAAGCACTTCATTCTCTGCCTGCCACTTAAAGATTCACAGGTTACATTAAAATATTAAAGGCTATATAAGAAGTTCTATAACAAAGAAGCCTATTGATTTTTGATAGCTTTACTGAAATATAATTTATATGCCATAAAGTTCACAATTTAAAATATATAATTTAATGATTTTGTATGTAGTTACAGAGGTTTGCAACCATCACCACTTTCTAATTCCATATCACTTTCATTATCCCATAAGCAGTCACTCCCTATTCTCCCTCCCCCCTCCTTTTTTCTCGTATGGATTGCCTATTCTGGATATTTTATATAAATGGAATCATACAATATGTGGTCTTTTGTGATTGTCTTCTTTTCATTCAATGTATTGTGTTTGAGGTTCATCCATGTTTATAGCATGTATCAGTACTTCATTACTTTTTATTGCCAAATATTCCAATGTATAGATATGCCACATTTTGTTTATGTCATCAGTTGATGGGTATTTAGTTTGTTTCCATTTTTTGGCTAGTATGACTAATGCCTGTATGAGCATTCATGCACAAGGAAACATATAAGCTTTGCATGTGTTGAATAGCAGGCTGAGGCTGTGGACACATATCTAGCAGCATGTGGATATCGCAAACTGTCACTTGAAGAGCCAAGTTTTCACTGGGGAAATATTGTATTAGCTTATGCTTAGGTTGTTCTTTTAGCTCAAAATAATTTATGTAAATTATATCAGAAGAAAAAAAGAATACATTACAAAAATGTTTGCATGCTAACTACTTTAATATATCTAGTAGAGAAGAAAGGAAACCTACCTTTTAGTGTGCCAAATAAGAAGCAATAAGTAGTCATTGGATGTCTTCCACTGACAATCTGTTTAAAAAAATTTTTTAATGTTTTATTTATTTTTGAGAGAGAGACAGCATGAGCAGGGGAGGGCCAGAGAGAGAGGGAGATACAGAATCTGAAGACAGGCTCCAGGCTCTGAGCTAGCTGTCAGCACAGAGCCCAAGGCGGGGCTGCGTGATTATGACCTGAGCTGAAGCCGGATGCCCAACCAACTGAACCACCCAGGTGCCCCAAGAATCTCAATTAAAAGAGAAGAAGGCCAGTTACCTGGGAAGCAAGCAGCAGTAACCAGATCATGTCTTAAGGGTTGGGTCAATCTTCAATTCGGCTTGAAACTTGGACAAAATTCCAAGAGCAAGATCACCAACAGTAGATGACTGATAAATCAGTGTGTGTATTATCCAGTACTTATTCCATGCTATCTCGAGTAAAAAATATGAGGACTATGTTGAAAAACCATTTTAACTAATGCCTGTCTTGAAGAGATGACATTTTAACTCATTAAAACTAGTAGTTAATTTGGGCCTTGGTTTTAAGCCCCTGCCCCCCCTTTGCCATAGCATTTGCTAACTTCCTTGCAATTAATGTCCTATGGAACATAACTTGAGAAATACTGCTCTTGTTACCTCACTTCCTAACTTCATTCAAGAAACAAATTATTTCTCTTTAGGTCAAAGGTTGTGATCTTCTTCTAAAAGCAATCCTTTGAGACTTCATAAAACATCACATACAGGGGTGCCTGAGTGGCTCAGTTGGGAAAGTGTCCATTGCTTCATCTCAGCACATCATGGGAGTAAGGTCAAACCCCACATCAGGCTCCACACTGACAGCACAGAGCCTACTTGGGATTCTCTTTCTCCCTCTCTCTGATCCTCCCGTGCACTCTCTGTCATTCTCAAAATAAGTAAGAAAAAAAACCCCATCAAATACGGAAACTAAAAACCTGGCCATTTCCCCATATTTTTGTCATAAGGACAGTTCAACTAATTTCTAATGTAGACCTGGGGTCAAAATGATTCTTGCTCTTTAAATGAGCAAAGTTCTGAAATTTATTTTTTGTATCTTTTCCCTGAGTTTTTATTTAAATTCTAGCTAGTCAACATACAGGTGAAAGTCCTGAAATTTAAAAACTGATCTAACACAGAGAGAGGCAAACCAAGAAACAGACTCTTAACTACGGAGAACAAACTCCCAGAGGGGAGAGGGGTGGTGGGATGGGTGAAATAGGTGATGAGGATTAAGGAGTGCACTTGTGATGAGCAAGGGGTATTGTATGTTAAGTGTTGAATCACCAAATTGTATACCTGGAACTAACATTACACTGTATGTTAACTAACTAGAATTGAAATAAAAGCTTTAAAAAAAATTTAAAAAATAAAAATTGATCTAACAGATAGATCTTATATGGAAATGTAGACAAACTAAACTGGCAGCTTACATGGTAGCCAGAGTAAAGCTCCAAACTCCAAAGGGTGAGTTGCTTTAAATCCTATCTTTACTAATAACAGAGGAGAACAGTGATAGGAATTCTAAAAATGGGTCATTTTAAACTTTGAAAGTTGATTACAATGCATATTCTTTACAGAAGCAGATTTACCTTTCTAATTATGTTTCATTTAAGCTATTGCTAAATTTTTCTAATAAGCCAATAGTTCTTAGCCTTTTTTGTTTTACAACACATGAAAAATTATGATCACCAATGTGATACTCTTCCAAGGTTATCTATAATTCTTAGCCCAGACTGCAATTCTACTTTTTCATTTCCCACTCATTAAAACATATTCAAATGCAAATAAATGAGAATAAGGTTATAAAAGGAATTACTGCTTACTTTTTCTGGTAGAGAGCTCAGTGGGGCTTAACCAAGTTTTATTTCTCTTGGAAAAATACCTCAAACAAGCCTCAACTAGAAGCTAGATATATCAGTAGTGAATTGGGGGAGATGGGAGTAATCAAAGTGCAAAAGAAGCCAAATTTCAAGGAGAGATTGACTCTTAGAAACTCATCCCAAAGGAAAAAGCAATTAAAAACTGCCTTTCTCAGCTTAGGTTCCTTGCTTTTTGGACCAGCCTTTTAAATATTATAACATGTACCATTAATGAACCTTGTACTATAGGAAGTATAAATGACCACTACCACAGAATTATAAAGCAGAGCCCTGAGGGGATCACCAGGAGAAAAGGGAATATTCACAGTTCATCCTTATTTTGTTTCTACTCTTTATCTGCCCAAGCCTTGCTGTATTTCACTAGGTTTCAGAACTTTCCCAGTCTTGCTGCTACCAGGCCCCCCAATGCTGAGTTGAGAAACATTGAGCCCCGTATTGATTTTGAGAGAGCAAGAATTCTATTTTTTTTTAAATGAGATATGATTGACATGTAGCATTATATTAGTTTCAGATGTACAACATACTGATTTGATATTTGCATATATTGCAAAATGATCACCACAATAAGTGTGGTTAACATCCATTACCACATAGTTAAAAAATATTTTTCTTGTGATGAAAACTTTTAAGGTCTGCTCTCTTAGGAAGTTTCAATAATATTATTAACTAAAGTCACCATGCTGTGCATTATATCCCTTTGATGTATTTGTTTTATAACTGGAAGGTTTTTTTAACGTTTTTATTTATTATTGAGACAGAGAGAAACAGAGCATGAGTGGGGAAGGGGCAGAAAGAGAGGGAGACACAGAATCTGAAACAGGCTCCAGGCTCTGAGCTGACAGCACAGCACCAGATGCGGGGCTCCAACCCACAAACTGTGAGATCATGACCTGAGGGAAAGTCCGATGCTTAACCGACTGAGCCACCCAGACGCCCCAATAACTGGAAGTTTGTACCTTTTGACCACCTTTACCCGTTTCACCCACGCCCCCTACCCTCCCTGCTGACAACCACCAATCTGTTCTTTGTATCTATGAGTTTGGGGGTTTTGGGGGGAGGGCAGGGCTTAAAGTCCACATAATCATACGGTGTTTGTCTTTCTCCATTTGACTTATTTCACTTAGCATAATGCCCTCAAAGTCCATCCATATTGTTACAAATGGCAAGATTTCATTTTTTTTCTTTTTTTATGGCTAAACAAGGATTCTTAAAAGCAACCCTAATGACATTTTGGAGCAGTTTAATTTTTTATTGTGGCGGACTGTCCTGAGCATTGTAAGATGTTTAGCAGTATTCCTAGCTTATAGCCATTAAATGTCAGAACATTTCCGCCTCTTAGTTGTGACAACCAAAAATATCTCCAGACATTGCCAAATGCCCCCTGAGGGGGAGAAAGGACCCCAAATTGAGAAAAAGCCCTTTTTCTTTTAATTCAATTGAAAGAAGGAGAAAATTTATTTAAAATAATATTTTTTAAGGAAACTAGGAGAACAAAAGCAAAACACAGAAGCATAGCATTAGTAAACAACTATGAGGGTGTGGGGCACCTGGGTGGCTCTGTTGATTAAGTGTCTGACTCTTGAATTTGGCTCAGGTCATGATCTCATCATTCATCAGATAGAGTCCCACATCGGGCTCTGCTCTGACAGCATGGAGCCTGCTTGGGATTCTCTCTCTCTGTCAGTTTCTCAATCTCTCTCTCAAAAGAAATAAGCATTAAAAAAAAATAGAACACCCATGATGGTTTTACAATACTGTGAATATGCATAATGCTACTGAGCTGTTCACTTAAAAATGGTTAAAAAGATAAAACATGTTATGTATATAATTTTCTAGAACAGCACAGCACTAAGTATACAGATTTCTGAAACTAATTTAACTAAACTTTAATGACAAATTAGCATTATTAGTATAGTTTATCACATACTTAAATTGAGGATCTTCTTTATGCATTAGCACCGTCTAAGGAACTCTGCCCCAAAACTCCTTTCTTAGAAAGTAAATATTTTAATTTCTGTTTTGCATCAGGCATCTGAGGCAAATCTCCTAGGCGGACAGGACACTAGGCCACTCAATAGCTCTCAGTCCACTATCTGAAAGGATCATTATAATAGAATAGATCTTGGAGATCATCTTGTCATACAGATAAAAAAGTTGAGGTCAAAACAGGGTTAGTGACTTACGCAGGTTCATGGAGCCATTTGAAGGTCATGCCAGGACCAGGACCCAGATATCCTGCTTAGAGTTCAGGGTTGTGCTGCTAAACCACACAAAAGCCCATTCATGGAAATACATTTTTATCAGAGACTGCCAGCACCTCTTGTGAATTACAGTGATTTTTACAGGGTGGGGAAACATCTAATGGGAGGAAAATGAATGCAGATTAGCTGGAGTGAAATCATCTGAATAAATGTCATTGAGAAGTGACTGAGGAACAACAGCATCCATTCTCAGGAAATGAGATATACTAGTTGTACTCAATGAGATGGACATATATTTACATTATTTTAAAAGGTTTTGAAAACTGACTTTCAAAAACACCTGTTTCAATTTAATTTCTGTTCTCTGGACTTTCATGGCAATGCTTCCTGCCTTTGTTCACACTGCATCATAACCTGGAGGTGCCACCCCCTTCTACTCTTGCTCAAAATTCAGATCAAATGTAAAGCCTTCCCTGAACTTCAATTTCCCTGGCACCTCCAAGAAGAAATTAAACATTTCTTTCTCTACATTTCCATAGCAACTTACATGTATAGACATTTTACCTATGGTGGGCTTTAATATTGCAAACTGGATATAATTAAATGCATAGGGAATGCGAGCCACTGGCTAGACTGGCTACAGGTTCTATGATCCACCCATGATACAGAATTTCTGCTGCTTGTTATGTAGGAACATAAGGCTGAATGAATAGCTGGCGACTTACTTGGCCTCTTGTTTGTGAACTAGGCGCAAATTTGTTTTGCATCACATTTCACTCCTGCATCATATCTGTCATAACAATGGGTAATAAACGTGATAATAATGTGTATTAGAAGTGCTGGGCTAATGATAATATTGTGTAGAGCTAGGAAAATAAAGGCTATGACTTATGCAAAAGTTGAGAGTAATAAATTTTTTGAAAAGACATGCAATATCATTAGAGCTGCCAGATTTCATATCACTAAAGTAAATGTTAATAAGATTTTTAGAATTATCTTTCTGGAAAATAAATGCCTAGTAAACTTCAAGCCAAAGTTGACAACAGTAATGGAGAAGCTCCAGAGCATGAAGTTAAGGGGCCAGGGGAAAGACTCAGGCTTGTTTTTGTCTGTTTTGGCCAACCCAATCTGTTATTTTTAGGCCACAATAACAAATATTTTTATTGTTGAAATTACTGAAGAGATGGCTCAATTCTCCCCATTGAGATAGTCACTTTATTATTTTTTTAATGTTTATTTTATTTTTGAGAGGGGGAGACAGAACATGCAGGAGAAGGGCAGAAAGAGGGAGACAGAGCATCCAAGGCAGGCTCTGAGCTGGCAGCACAGAGCCTGCTGTGGGTCTCAAACTCAAGAACCATGAGAACATGACCTGAGCTGAAGTCAGACACTTAACTGACTGAGCCACCCAGGCACCCTGAGACAATCACTTTTATGATGCAATTTTTAGATAATGTTTTATAGGAAACCAACTGGTGCAAATAATAGAACAGTATCTTTATTGATAATTAAATTCTACCTTGTAATACTTTGTGTATTTCTCATCCCCATAAGATTGTAAGCTTCTTGAGGCCCAGAATCATGACATTCATTTTTGTTCCCATTCTACCTTTCACTTCAGAAAGGAGCACTAAGGCTAGTGCAAAAGTATTCAATACTTTTTTTCCTGGGTAGAATTATGGGGATAAAAAGATTCTTACCTTTTTTCTTTAAACCTTTTTTTTTGTCGTGAAATATAACTCAATCAGGAAAGTACACAAAACAAAAATGTGTGGCTCAGAGCTACCACTAAGCAAACACCCACTTCTCAGCTCAAGGAGAATAACATTACCAGAACCTTCACACAATCACGATCTCCTCTGTTCTCCCAAAGCTAACCATTTTCCTGACTTTTCTAAGAATGCACTCTTAACATTATAGTTTAGTCTTACCCATTTTTTTTTCAAGCTTTCTACAAATGGAAATATATATTATGTATTCTTTTGTATCTAGCTTCTTTTACTAGACATTATGGTTATGAGATTCATCCATAACATTGTATGTAGAGGTAGTCTGTTCAGTTTCATTGCTGTATATCATTTTATTGAATGAGTGTATCACATTACATATTTATCTATTCTGTTTTCAAGGCCATACTTGGGTCATTTCCAGTTTAGAGAGATTACAGATAATGCGTCCATGAACATTTACATACATGTCTCTTTGGTTTATTTTGTGCACACATTTCTACTGGGTACCTGACTGTTGAACAGCTGAGTCATAGGGTATGTGCATCTTTAACTTTGATTGAGAAAGTCACATTGGTTATATCACTTCTGCCAGCAGAATCTGAGTTTCCACTGCTTCACATCCTTGCCAACAGTTGTGAAGGTCAGTGTATTTAATTTTGGCTATTCTAGTAGATATGTAGTATTATCCAACTGTAGTTTTAATTTGTGTTTCTCAGATTACTAATGAGGTTGGGCAATTTTCATATGTTTATTGGCTCTTTGATACTGTGTTTGGAGAAATGCCTGTTTAAATCTCTTGCCTATTTTCAATTGGATTATTTATCTTTTTCTTATTTCTAGCAGTTCATTATACATTATATATTTTGGATACAACCCCTTTGTCAGTTATATATGCTATAAATTTATTTTCCTCTTTTAAATTTTATAGTTGACATGCAGTGATACATTAGTTTCAGGCGTATAACAGTGATTTCATCAACTCTATACTTTAAATTTCTGTTTCCTTTTTTGTGGCTTGTCTTTTTATTATCTTAATATCTTTTGATGAATGGAAGTTCTTAATTTTAACAGAGTCAAATTTGTCAACTTTTAACTTATGTATCCTGTTTTGGAATGCTTCCCTTATACCAAGTCATGAAGATTTCTCTTATCCTGTAGGAACTTTAATTTTTTGCCTTTCAAATTTAGATCTACAATCCACCTTGAACTGATTTTTGTGTATGGTATGAATTAAGGGTTGTGTTTCCCCGCCCCCAAGATTCTTGTTCAAATATCCTAATACCATTTATTGAAAAGACTGTTCTTTCCCCACTGCTCTGCAGTACCACTTGGTTAAGAACCAAATGTCCATCAGTGACGAGCTGTTTCATTGTATTTATCCTTCTTTGCACCAACAGCACACTGTCTTCTTTCCTATAGCTTTCTACCATGTATTTATTTTTATTTATTTACTTTTAATATGTATATTTATTTATTTTGAAAGAACAAAAGATGGCAGAGAGAGAAAGAGAGAGAATCACAAGAACGCTCTACACTGTCAGCACAGAGATAGATGCCAGGCTCAATTTCACAGATCGTTGCATCATGACCTGAGCTGAAATCAAGAGTCGGTTGCTTAACTGACTGAGCCACCCAGGCAGGCACCCCTCTACTGTGTGTTTATTCTCAGGAGAATAAGTTCTCCTTTTTGGTTCTTCTTCAAAAAGGTCTTGGCTATTTTTGTTACTTTGTACTTCTATGTAACTTTTATGGTTTTTTAATTTTATTCATTTTTGAGAGTGTGAGCAGGGGAAGGGCAAAGAGAGAGGCGGACAGAGGATTTTAACTGAGCTCCGCACTGACAGAAATGAGCCCAATGTGGGGCTCAAACCCACAAACCATGAGATCATGACCTAATCCGAAGTTGGATGCTCAACCAACTGAACCACCCAGGTGCCCCTGCACTTACACATAACTTAGAACTAGCCTGTCAAGTGGCACTTTCATTTTATCTCCTAAGGCTGACTTCCATCTAAGTTCTTCTAGGATGATGTTTAAGTTAGGCTTCAATGGCAGTAACACTTTGAAAGGACATGATATAATGCAAAAAAACATGGGCTGTGGAGTTAGATTCGAGTTGGAGTGCACCCCCACCCCCATCTAAGTGTTGGGTCATTCGAAGGGTTCAGGCTTGTATCTGTCTACCTTGATCAAGTGTCTATTTTTCTTAGTCCATAATAACAATACCATTTTTATTACTAAAATTACCATTAAAATTCAGCACTGCGCAGCTATATTGGCATCATGATAAATATTTCTTAGTTTAACCTTAGGCTAAGACAAAACTATCACAACAATGCTGCATACATTGCATCTGGCAGCCGTGAGCATCATTACACATGTATCATACATGTAGCTTTTGTCTCACCTTTTAAACTTTAAACATTTGTAGTTGCATACAGACTAATTAATTTTTATTATCTTTTTACCATACTCACAGAGCATATATTTTAACTCACACACACGAAAAGCATATATGGAATCTATGAACTCAGTTATAACAAATACTCGTGAGCCTCACATTTGAAATCCAAACCATATACTCCTCTTCTATTTATTTTAACTGCTATCTAATTTAAGCATCTTTGAGAATTTGGCCTGTCTAATTTATATTAGTAGTTTAATATTCACTTAAAATAGTCTCAAACTCAGTTTGAGTTAGACAGCTGCATCCAGCTTCAATAAGTGGTTATTTTGCAGCTCATTAATGCTATGAAATCTGTGAACATGTTTATTTAGAAAAACTGGCAGGCAGGCAATTTTGTCTCCAAATCCATCTACACCTCTAAATATGTGTAACTGTGACTGCATATGGCCTCTTACACACATTCAGATATGAATTCCAGTCCCCACCATTCTCTGAATCTCTCTTTCTCACACTTACATACACACATATTCAGATACACATAAAGAAAAGGATAGAAAAAGAAAAGATAAAAACAGCTCCCATCTGATCCATCCACCATCTGTCCTTTTCTATCTATCACTGCAAAATGGGGCAAAACGCTCACTCCTGTATTCATTTCTCTCTTTTAGTCCTTATTCTCTTATTCAAGCTGAGTTGAAGACAAGGTGGGTGTGCAAGAGGCAGTCCATTGTTTCCCACTGCATGATTTTCCTTTTCAGTGACTCCATGGCTGTTGTCAGCTCACAAAAGCCATCACGAGATGTTCTTTTATGGTTACATGGGGAACTCTGAACACTTTGTGGGAGGTGTCTCACAGGAGAAAAGTGGAGTCTGTCAGCTACTGCTATTAATGCCATCTTGTCACCAGGTGGCAAAGGCTGCCAAATAACCTAAAACTTATCAAAGAAGAAAGACTGATGGATTTATAGCATCTGAGCTCATACAATATGCTCATTTTTTTAATGTTTATTTATTTTTGAGGGAGAGAGACAACGTGAACAGGGGAGGAAAGACAGAGAGAGGGAGACACAGATTCTGAAGCAAGCCCTAGGCTTTGAGCTGTCAGATCAGAGCCCGACATGGGGCTTGAACTCACGAACTGTGAGATCATGACCTGAGCCAAAGTCGGACGCTCACCTGACTGAGAAACCCAGGTACCCCTACAACAAGCTCATTTAATTGATGGTATGTTTTATTCTTGTGTTAGGATCTTCAACTTTAGGAACACATGTCTTTATTGTTGTAATCTTTTGCTTCCCCTTCACCTCTTTGTGTCTGTGTGTATGTGTGAATATGTATGTATTCTCTTTCTGAAGAGAAGATTTTATACATGGAAACCTTGTTTGTTACACTGGACATGTCTATATAGCATAGGTCAGTTCAATAGGTATTTATTAAAAATTTTTAAAATATTTATTCATTTTTGAAAGACAGAGTGTGAGTGAAGGAGTGGCAGAGAGAGAGAGGGAGACACAGAATCCGAAGCAGGCTGCAGGCTCTGAACCGTCAGCACAGAGCACGATGCAGGGCTCGAACCCACAAACTGCGAGATCATGACCTAAGTCCAAGTCGGATGCTCGACCAACTGAGCCACTCAGGCACCCCTCAATAGGTATTTTATTAAGGCACCACCAGGTATTCAGGACACAGAGATGAAAGATATGGTCCCTGCTCTCAAGGAGCTTATGGTATAATGGTATTTGTCTTTCTGAAGAGAAGATTTTATACATGGGAACCTTGTTTGTTACACTGGACCAATAGCTAATGCTGGAATAAATTGATTAACAAAATAAGTAATAATTGTATTATATTATAATCCAAATAATATAATAAATATCTATAAGTCCAACTGATACAAGTAATAGAATAAATAAATAAATGAGGGAGAAGGGACACATATTACATAAAGTATTAAAACCTAACTGGACTTTCCAGAAGGCATAGTTCAGTCATGGGAAGCAAAAGAGAACCAATTTGTGTATCAATTAAATATAATTTTTATATTTGAAGTAAAATTTTCTAAGTTTCAAAATTATTTATTTATTTAAATGTTTACTTATTTCTGAGAGAAAGAGAGACTGGTATGAGCAGGGGGAGGGGCCAAGTGAGAGGGAGACACAGAATCTGAAGCAGGCTTCAGGCTCTGAGCTGTCAGCACAGAGCCCGATGTGGGGCTCAAACTCATGAGCCATGAGATCATGAGATGAGCCAAAGTCAGACGGCCAACCGACTGAACCACCCAGGCACCCCTAAAGTAATTTTAGACTTACGGAAAAGTTGCAAAGATAGTACAAATCTATATTCCTCTACCGAGTTCCTATGTATCCTTCACCTAAGTTCCCCTAATATTAACATGTAGCCATGGTATATTTATCAAAACTAGGAAATTAACATTGGTACAATACTATTGACTTAAGCACAGATTTTATTCGGCCATCACCAATTTTCCACTAATACCCTTCCTCTGTTCCAGGATCTAATGTAGCCTTCAACATTGCATTTACTTACCATGTCTTAGTCTCCTCTAGTCTCTGACAGTTTCTTAGTCTTTTCTTACCTTTCATAATCGTGATACTTTTGAATAGTACCGATCAGGAGTTTTGTAGAATGTTTCCCATTTGGGGTTTATCTGATGTTTTCTCATTCTTAGATTGAGGTTATATAGATTTTTCAGAAAAATCTCACAGGAGCCATGTACCCTCAGCACATCTTGTCAGGGTTATGTGATATTGATATATCTATTTACTAGAGATATTAACCTTGAACATTTGTTAACATAATATCTTCCAGGTTACTATTTTTTTCCTCTAAAATTAACAGATATTTTGTGGAAAATATTTTAGGGCTATGTCAATAACTTGTTTTTCCTTAAACCATCACCCACTAATTTTGTGTTACTAAAATAATCTTTATTTTAGAATAGTTTTAGGTTGACAGAAAGGTTGCAAAGATAGTATGTAGCATTCCCATATCCCCCTCACCCATTTTCCCCTATTGTTAACATGTTACATATACATTTGCACAACTGCTGAACAAACATCAATACATAACTGTTAACTAAACTCTGTACTTTATTTAGATTTCACTACTTCACACAATGATTTTAATTTTCAGTCAATCTTACCTTTAGTAACTATTACTGTGGAGTTCTAATGGTGATTTTCTATTCCCATTTTTCCATTTCCCTTGCTTTTTCTACATCATTAACTGGAATTCTTCTATAAGGAACAATCATCCATTCTCCATTTTTTTCTGATCATTTATTTATGCCAGTGTGAACTCATGGGTATTTACTATATTTTTTTGGTTTATAATATCATATTATCATTATTTATTTTGTTGATCAAATTATTCCAGCTTTAGCCACTGGGAGCTCTTTCAGGTTAGTTTCTGTGTCTTTTTTACATGCTCCTATCACTTCTTCTCCATTTTGGGGTTGGGAGGCACTTCCTTATTTTCTAGCATTATACATGTAATTTTTATACAAACCCAATAGACACTCTCATCTAAGACAACCTTTTTTTTTTCTTTTATAGTTTATTGTCAAGTTGGTTTCCATGTAACACCCAATGCTCATCCCCACAAGTGCCCTCCTCCATGCCCATCACTCCCCTTCCCTTCCTCCCCACCCCCATCAGCCCTCAGTTTGTTCTCAATATTCAAGAGTCTCTCATGATTTACCTCCCTCCCTCTCCCCAACTATTGTTTTACCCCTTCCCTCGCCCACGGTCCTCTGTTAAGTTTCTCCTGATCCACTTATGAGTGAAAACATATAGTATCTGTCCTTCTCTGCCTGACTTATTTCACTTCGCATGACACACTCGAGTTCCATCCACATTGCTACAAATGGCCAGATTTCATTCGTTCTCATTGCCATGTAGTATTCCATTGTATATATAAACCACATCTTCTTGATCCATTCATCAGTTGATGGACATGTAGGCTCTTTCCCTGATTTGGCTCTTGTTGAAAGTGCTGCTATGAACATTGGGGTATATGTGCCCCTATGCATCAGCACTTCTGTATCCCTTGGGTAAATTCCTAGCAGTGCTATTGCTGGATCATAGGGGAGTTCTATTGTTAATTTTTTGAGAAAACACCACACTGTTTTCCAGAGTGGCTACACCAGTTTACATGGCCACCAACAGTGTAGAAGGGTGCCCGTTTCTCTACATCCTTCCCAGCATCTATAGTCTCCTGATTTGTTCATTTTAGCCACTCTGACCAGCATGAGGTGGTATCTCAGTGTGGTTTTGATTTTTATTTTCCTGATGATGAGCGACACTGAGCATCATTTCATGCATCTGTTGGCCATCTGGATGTCCTCTTTGGAGAAGTATCTGCTGATGTCTTCTGTCCATTTCTTCACTGGATTATTTGGTTTTTGGGTGTGGAGTTTAGTGAGTTCCGTGTAGATACTAGCCCTTTATCTGATATGTCATTTGCAACTATCTTTTCCCGTTCTGTTGGTTCCCTATTAGTTTTATTGATTGTTTCCTTTGCTGTGCAGAAGCTTTTTATCTTGATGAGATCCCAATAGTTCATTTTTACTCTTGATTCCCTTGCCTTTGGGGATGTACCAAGTAGGAAATTGCTGCGGTGGAGGTCAAGGAGGTTGTTTCCTGCTTTCTCCTCTAGGGTTTTTATGGTTTCCTGAAAGAGAGACTCTTTTAATTAAATGCTTATTATTTTCTTCCTCAGTTGACTTTTTTTCCCTTTCTTTACTCTCATCACCCAAACATTATGATTATCCAAAATTACACTTAAAAGTCAGGGCATGAGAAGGGAAAAGGGTAAGACGGAGGTGGACAGAGCCTGCTTTCTTACTTTTTCCTTTATTTGTGGTCTTTGGCAAGTTACCTTACCTTTCTAAGTCTCAGTAAACTCATATGCAAAATGGTGATAATGCTAATGATATTTTACCTTGCGGAGTCATAAAGATTAGATGAGTTAAGATGAAAAAGTACCCTGTCCATAAAGGTTATAGAGTTATCTCTATATCATAGCACAAGGACACTGTCTCCCATCCTTTTAATTATTTGCTAATGGTTGTTAAATAAAATGTTTTTATGATTACACAGAGAGGCCCATTCAAGGGAGAACAATGAACAACTGAAATTGTACTAGCCAAAAAACTGAGCCTGGAACCGGATTAATGTATTTACTCAGATGCAATATCATTTCTATAACCTTATTCATTCAGAAAACCCAAGGATTAGCCTGGTGATAAGCATGACCTCTCTGTCTTTCAAACATAAAATAAAGGCTTTGTCCCTATTAAAATATAAGTATGTCAGGATCAAATTCTTTTTCTTCCAAAGCCATGCAATATGTTTCCTAAACCAACATAAACTGTCATGTGGAAGTAATTCAAGTTGTAGAGTCTGATTGTTTGCCCAGAGTGGTCATCCACATTGTTCATCAGTCAGTGAGATGAATGGAGCACCCATTGCATATAAAGAAGAGCTGCCTTGGGCACGACCCAGGAAGTAACAGGCTTAGTACCTGTCCTTGCACAGAATGAAACCCACCGTATCATTTCTGAGACCTGAAGCTAAAGAAGAAATCTTTTTGGTATGATTTTCTCAAATCAAACTAGAATCTAAAGCTTAAGTAAATAAAGTGTGACTACAGAGTAGCGTAGGTAGGAGCCAGGAAAGGACAGAGTGAACTGAAAACCAAGATCAACAAAGAAGTGTTTTGCTTCCTCTTTTTTTGTGGCATATTTCATTATTTCCTATTCTTTTTTTCCCCATGTCTCATTGTCTTCTCCAATGTATTTGACTTGAACTAATTCTTTATGGAAATATAATAACACTGGAGACCAAACAAGTGTTTTATGGTCTGAAAGAGATTCAACATAGTGCAGCAATAATCTTTTTAAAAAATATTTATTAGAAACACATAGCACCCCTTCTATCACTTAACCAATCTGAAATAAACCCTGAGGGCACCTGGATGGTGTAGTTGGTTGAGCGTCCCCCTCTTGATTTCAGCTCAGGTCATGATCTCATAGTTCGTATGATCGAACCCCAAGTCCAGCTCTGTGCTGACAGCATGGAGCCTGGTTGGGATTCTCTCTCTCCCTCTCCTTATGCCCCTCCCCTATTCTCTCTCACTCAAAAATAAATAAATAAGCATTAAAAATGAAACAAAACTTAAAAACCTCATAATCTGCTATGAAAATTTTTGTATATAGTAAACTCAAAACTTGGGGTAATACAGTGATACTACTGAGAATGTCCTGTTTCTGATTCTAGCCTGATTCTAGGCCCCTCTCCCCTCCTCCATGAAGTCTTAGCAATGGCACTCTGACAACTGATTTTAAAAGGATTTGCAACATTATCTAGAAAGCATAGAATGCAGAACAGGAACTTAAGTTACCATAGTAGCCAGAAGTCTCTCCTCTTTCTCTTGACTCCAACTCTGGCCTCTTATTGCTTGCCCCCGGATTTTATTATTTTCAGCACCAACCCTGAAGGATTTGAACTACAACTTCTCAGATGGAATGTGATTACCACACAGCTGTCTTTTTTTTTTTTTTAAACATTTATTTATTTTGAGAGACAGAGACAGAGCATGATCAGGGGAGGGGCAGAGAGAGAGGGACACACAGAATCAGAAGCAGGCTCCAGGCTCTGAGCTGTCAGCACAGAGCCTGATGCGGGGCTCGAACCTACGACCTCTGAGATCTTGACCTGAGCTGAAGCCGGAAGCCCAACCCACTGAGCCACCTAGGCACCCTGCCACACAGTTGTCTTAAACAGAAAAGTGGCCTGTAGTTAGACCACTTTTTCCTTGATTCTTATGACTATGGAACCATGAGCAGGCTGCACTATGGCATTTCAGCACTAAGTGGAGCCAGTCACCCAACTACCTTTAAACTTACAAATCAGCAAAGAGCACAGCCCATTTACCTGAAAGCCTGACTTCATCTATGGGTTTACAAATGGACAAAGCTGAAGTTTTATGGTAAATCATCTGTTTAGTATATTTGAATGCTCAACTCTGTGGGCAGATTCAAGGTGAACAATTCCTTTCCCTCATCTCACATGGATTAAAGAAAATGGATCAAATAAACACAAATAAAATTGTACGTTGTGATTGTTAATCCCAATAGCCTTTGTTTCAAATTTCTACAAGACAGCTAACTACTAGTCTTTGATGGTTCAGATTCTGATATGCAGAATGAAGTGAAAGCAAGCATTCTTTCTTTTCACAGATAAGGAAAATAAGGCAGAAAGCAGAGAAATAAAGGTAATAGTTCACCTCTTACACTTAGGATCTCAGGTTCTTTCAAGAATTGGATGGTTTGCTCTGTCTGTGCTGAGTTTCTAGATGATACTGGTTTGTGTCTCTCCTTATTACTCCCCCATTGGTCTTCTACATCCCACAACTGACTCTCTTGAGATTGCATTGTCTATATAAGGAGACCAGAGAAAATGCTAACAGTTATAGTAGAGTGCAGTAGGTGCTACATAGGGTGGGGACAGGCTCTCACTCAGACTGCAAAAAGGCAGTGGCATTTGGGCTGAACCTTGGAGATAACTAACTGGGAAAGTTCAGAGGCATAAAACAGCCTATGTGTAGCAATATCTAACAGTAAGCTACAACTCAAAACAATATAGAAAGAAGGGCTAGATTGAATAGTATAGAACAGACCTGTCCTGAAAGAGATGACAAGAAGTCAGAGTGAGGTCTTGTTTATCCAGTTACTAATGCATCATAATAAATGACTCCTTATTAAGGGAGGGACTTCTCTGGGCCTTCTTTTCTAATTTAATGGTTGTGAGGAGTGGAGTATCTTTCTATGGCCAAGTCCCCAAGGGCAGGTAAGAGAACTGACCTTGCTGACACTGTGAGCTCATCTCCTTTCTCTCCTTTCACTGTCAATCTCCCCGCATCTGTAGCCCATACTCCCAACCCCCTACTCCCTCCTCTCTCATTCTCTTAGTAACTCTTTAAACTTTGACTTCTACCCCTGACTGCTTTCTGTAAGATAAACCAGGATTCATTTTTTTTCTCCGATTAGTTTTATTTAGTTCATCTTCTCTTCTCAGTAACATTTATTCTGCTGACCTCACTGTCTGATGGATACCTTTCTTTAAAACCTTTTGATGGTCCATCACTCCTTTGCTTTGTCAGTATGTCTTCCCTTTTTTGTCTCCAATTGTGTATGCCCCTAAAGTTGTGTGCTGGACCTGGCTTTATACTCAATTCCTTGCTCATTTTTTGTGACGTCCTATTCCTTTATACCTATAAATTCCATATATATGTGCTCCATCCAAATTCTAAGACTTAACTTTTAACTTATGTTTAATTCAAAAGATGTGATAGTACACAGGTTAAAAGTATGGATTCTGACGTCACAATGTCTGAGTTCAAATCTGGGCTCTGCCACTTACTGGAAGTGTCACCTAATTTCCTTATCTGTAAAGTGGAAATAATAAAATTTACTTCATTGGATTATTGGAGGATTATTATGCACAGAATAGTGTACACAGAAGAGTGCCTGTTACATAGTAGCTATGTTAGTATTAACTCATTATTATTATGCACAGATCAAATCTTAAAATCTGCTCTCAGTACATCTCCATTTACATATCCCTTGAATTCATTCCTTACTTTCAATTCCTACAGCTTTCTCCTCCTTGTAAAGAAATGATTAAGAGTGTGGCCTGTTGAGTCAAACAATGGTTAGAATTTAAGTTCTACTTCTTATCAACCAAATGACCTTGTGTAACATACTTCACCTCTCCCAGCCTTCATCTCCTCATCTGTATCTATCTCATAGAATTTTTGTGAGGGTTAAATTAAGTAATATATGTGAATGAGATGATACAAGTACAAGGTAAACACTTAAATAGTAGTTATTCCTTGATGTTACTGACTGATTTTCTATATTTTGCACAAATAATCCATCTTCCACAAAGCCTCCTCTTATTGCTCCAACCACAATGCTACCTCTTTCTTCTGAACTTCTGTAGCATTTGTTATTTGACAAGTTAGCATATATCACTATGTACTGTCACTTACCATTTTGCTAATATTTTTTCTCTCCCTGGTTTAAGTGGAAGCTTTTTGAAGGTAGGGATCTTGCCTTACACCTCCTTTAGTTTTAGCATCTAGCCTGGTGTTTGGCAAATAAATGGTGATAGACAGCTGTATTTTCCTTGTATTTCAAGTGTCCAAATTGCAGTGATTATCTTTCTCCACACAATCTACTCTTCTTCTCAAGTCCTTTGATTCTGTCTCTGTTAAAACATCACCTTTATTTCTAATCTAGTGCAGAAATCTTTGACACTTCTCATAAATTTCTTATGTACAAGATCTTCCTGGGGGCACTTGGATAGCTCAGTTGGTTAAACATCTGATTCTTGATTTCAGTTCAGGTCATGGTTTCATGGTTCTTCGAGCCCCACATCTCTCTCTTCCTCTCTCTGTGCCCCTCTCCTGTTCACATTCTCTCTCAAAATGAATAAATAAACATAAAAAAAAAAAAGATCTCACTGAGGTCTATCAATTCTGTATGCTCCTGGCTCAATGCCTACCACATAGCACTTGCTCAAAAAAACGGTAATGATGAGTGACTCAAAATATAAATTAATACATATATAAATGACTAGATTTTTATTGTAACAATTTTTAATATATACTTATTTTGACAGAGAGAGAGAAAGTGCATGCCTGCACAGCAGGGGAGGGGCAAAGAGAAAGGGAGACAGAGAATCCCAAGTAGGCTCTTAACTGTCAGCACAGAGCCGAACAGGGGCTACATCTCACAAATGGTGAGATCATGACCTGAACCGAAATTAAGAGTTGGATGCTCGGGGCGCCTGGGTGGCTCAGTCGGTTAAGCATCCGGCTTCGGCTCAGGTCAGATCTCACAGTTTGTGGGTTCGAGCCCCGCGTCGGGCTCTGTGCTGACAGCTAGCTCAGAGCCTGGAGCCTGTTTCAGATTCTGTGTCTCCCTCTCTCTCTGACCCTCCCCTGCTCCAGCTGTCTCTCTCTGTCTCTCAAAAATAAA
>NC_043708.1:84013164-84093852 GCF_006229205.1 Suricata suricatta | reverse complement strand
AAATGTTTCATATTTGACTCTATTCTTTAACTCTAATGACACCACCCTAGTACAGACCCTTAAAGGCTCAAGTCTAGAATATTGAAATCACTTTCAGGGCACTTTGGCTGAGGTCATGATCTCTCAGTTCATGAGTTTGAGCCCCCTGCCGAACTCTGTGCTGACAGCTTGGAGCCTGGAGCCTGCTTATGATTCTTTGTCTCCCTCTCTCTCTGCCCCTGCCCTGCTTGTTTCTGTCTCTCTCTGTAAAAAAAAAAAAAAAAAAAAAAAAAAAAAAAAAAACCCATAAAAAATTTGAAATCGCTTTTTATCTGGCTCCCTGATATTCTTCCTTCATTTTAATCTATCTTGTCTGTGATTACTAGACAGATATTCCTAAAGCAGCATTTTTTTCTTTTATAGTTTATTGTCAAGTTGGTTTCCATATAACAGCCAGTGCTCATCCCCACAAGCGCCCTCCTCCATGCGCATTAACCCTCTTGCCCTCTTCCACTCCCCCATCAGCCCTCAGTTTGTTCTCAGTATTCAAGAATCTCTCATGGCTTGCCTCCCTCCCCCCAACGATTTTCCCCCCATAGTCCTTTGCTAAGTTTCTCCTGTTAGACCTATGAGTGAAAACATATGGTATTTGTCCATCTCCGCATGACTTATTTCATTTAGCATAACACCCTCAAGTTCCATCCACATTGCTACGAATGGCCAGATTTCATTCTTTCTCATTGCCATGTAGTACTCCATTGTATATACAAACCACATCTTCTTGATCCATTCATCAGTTGATGAACATTTAATCTCTTTCCTTGATTTGGCTCTTGTTGAAAGTGCTGCTATGAACATTGGGGTACATGTGCCCCTATTAAAACAGCATTTTTAATCACAAATATTACCTCATTTAATCCTCACAGCAACCCTATGAGGATGGTGTTTCAATAGCTTATTGAATCAGCTAATGCTGAGAACAGTTTTCAAGGTTTTCCTCAGATTGGTGTCTCTTTACTTTCCTCTCAGCATTTTCACTCATCAACATCCTTCATAAACCCCATGTTCCATCCAAGCTGGTACCACTAATCTTAAACATTTTCCTTCATATCTACTCTTGATGTCATGTCAAACTTGGCTTTAATTATGGTGTCAATCATGAAACACCCTTATCTTTTTTTTTTCGCTTCAGAATCTACTCATCTTTTAAAAAGAAAACAGAATCCTTTCATGATGCTTTTCTGGACTGTTGTAATCTTCAATTATTTCTTTCTTCTTCATATAATTCTCTTATAAGGTTTTTTAACTCCAATATAAAATATTTATTATTCTTCCTACCATGTAAATATTTACTCCAACATATTACTATCCAATTATTTTATGTAGGTTAGTATGTCTCCCTAGTTGTACCATAAATCCATTAAAAGAGTTATCATCTTTGTATGTTCTTCACTCTCTAAGTGAGCTGAGTATAAAGTAGAAGCTCAAAAATATTTAGCTGATTAATTCTGTGGAAGTAAATCTGATGAATTTAGTGTTTGGGAGAGAGATCTTTCACATATTTTGATCCAAGATCAGATCTATGATGTTTCTAAATAATTTGACTCAATGCCAGATTATGTTGTCTGTTTTACATTGACTAGTAGGTAAAATGTTATATCACTTATTTTAATAAAAACAAACTTTTCCATCGATGAAATGTCTCTCCCAGATTTATCTTTTTAAATCTGAATGTAATGCCTAAAAATGTTCCATAAAAAGGAATAAAAAATCACAGAAATCAAACACCATTTCTAAATGCCAGTATAACACATAAACTCAAAGATGCTCATTTCAATCCTTCCAACACTAATACCATGGAGAGCTCATGGCTGCTGTCCCTCATAATGAGTCCAGCTTATGGACATGCCAAGACTTTAGAATTTAGATGAATCTGTTGGGTCCAACTGCAGGGATGGTTGGTGGTGGTTGTTGGATGCTAAGAAGGGGATTGTGCCATGGGAAAAAGACACTCTAAAGTGTTTTCCTTTTAAATCTTGTTAGAAATCTGAGATTCTGTGATTTGACATAGTGTGCTGCAGGGTTTTATTCAGTGCTGTCTTAGAGAAATAACTGCAGGTTTGTGTGTGGAGGTGGGGGAGCAGAGGGAGCTCTAGATGCCACCCTCTTCCATCCCTCTATGAGTATGTGAAAGGCTACCTGGACGAGTCTTGTAATGCTTCGGTGATCCTCATCTCACCTTTATGGGTTTTGCCAAATATTTTTGCTTTAAATTGATTGTTTTTATTTACGTATATTTACCTAAAAAGAAAAATGTCTTTATATCACTTCCCAAAATAAAAAAAAACAGTTTCTATTGTCATAAGTAGAAGGTAGTCCTGAAATAAGTACAACAAAAACAAAACCTTTTTATCAAATTCCAGCCAGATACTTTTGGACTCTGAGCTTAAAGGCTTGACTCACTCTTTCTTATAAAGGAAGATGAGTAGATGTTAGAGAGCTGTTAAGATACATTAATATTAAAATGAGATTTTTTTAAAGTTTATTTATTTATTTAGAGAAAGAGAACCCCCAGCCAGGCTCCCCGGAAAAGAGACTTTCTTCTTCTCAAAATCAGTGTTATTAAAACCCAGTTGATTGTGTTAATTATTCTTCTCAACTTTCTTCTTATTCTTCCCACTGGTAGATGTTCCCTTAAGAGATAGGTTTAGTTTTTCCTGGTTTTGATTTATAGTGAATACATCCTTCTATGATCTGCTTCTTTCACTTATCACTTTGTTCATGAGATTTATCAATGTTAAATTTGTTTTACTGTGGTTCATTTATTTTTTTACTGCCTTACAGTGTTCAGGTGTAAAATATATCATGGTTAATCTAGTCTATCAGCCAAAGTTTTGTTTCTCAATTTTTGCTATGATAAACAATGCTGTTTTGAACATTCCTGGTTTACATGTGCCAGACTGTTGAATTACTTAAGAGAAGAATTTCTGAGTCATCGGGGTGCACAAGTTATTCCCTATGCCTATTTTAAGTGCAAGTTATATTGCCAGCATTCATGGATGACTGTCCCATGGCTGCACATCATTGTTCACCCCTGATAATGTCAAAGTTTTAAAATACTTACTGAGCACCTGGGTGGCTCAGTCATTTGAAACTCTGACTCTTGGTGTTGACCAATGTACTAAGAGTGATACCTGCTTAGGATATTCTCTCTCTTTCTCTCTCTCTCTCCCTCTACCCCTCTCCCCTGCTTATGCACTCTCTCCCTCTCTCTCAAAAAACTCTTTTTAATTTAAAAAATAAAATAAAATACTTACCAAATATTAGGTGGGAAAAATGATTTCAATGTTATTCCCTTTGCCTTTACATGAATACTAATAAAGTGTAGCCATTTTCTCATGGACAGAGAGAGAGAGAATTAAAAGAAAACAATTTTTTCATTGGCTTAAGTTAGTTAATGTCATCCTTGCTCTGAGAAATAAGCCCACTGACCAAAGGAGGGATGCAGAGATTCCGAGCACAGTGAAGAGAAGCTTTAATCAACGCTTTTGCAAGAATGGGGTGTCTAATGGACACTCTAGGCAATTATAGCAGGCAATTTATCTCTTAGTGTGCAAGTCCCTCTCCAGATTACTCATTGGTTGAGTTCTACAGAGATTACAGCCTTACCCCAAAGTCACCTATGCCTATGTAAGACAAAAAGTAGTCTGATTGGAACGAATGGACATTTCTTGAGGTGATGCAGAGACTTCAGTTCTTTGGCACATGCTCATTGCAAAGTCTGCGAAAAATAAGCCTGCAAAATGGAGAGGAGAAGAAGAACCAGGGAGTGAAGTGTTTAAGGGTTTGGAACTCCATTGTGTGTGTTTGGGGAGGTTCATACATATTTCCAATAGGTTATAAACCTATTGTTAACTAGACAGCACAGCTTTTATTTGGTATTTGTGAAAATGAATCATTTCACTTCTCACACTTGCTTATCACCTAATATTATTTCCTGTGCACCCCACCTTGGGAAACACTGGACTAGGAGAAATTTTAAATTGAATCACTTTCTTTTTAATTTTTTTACATAAGCTCTGATGTGAAATGTTGGGGTTTGGGAGTGAATGGTCAAGAAAGAATTCTTGGGATGTCTTGGTGCAAAGAAAAGGTAGTTTAATTAAAGCATGAGGACTGGACCCGTGGACAGAAAAAGATGCGCTGGGGTTGTGAGGAGTGGCTAATTTTATACTTTCAAGTTGGGAGAGGGTTAGATAGCATAAATCTCTAAGGAATTTGGAAGCAAAGTTTCCAGGACCTTGAGGGGCTATCTGTTGTTAGGAAAACGTCATTTACTACTGTTGAGTAAACTCTTAATCATGAGACCCTACAAATGTATATCAGTGGGCCATATGCTTGGAGGATGATTGCTAACATATGCTTTGGGGGAGGGGGTAGAGATAAAGGAAGTTTCCAAAGGGATTTTCATATGTTAAAGATGATTTACAGGATCCTACAGTTTGGGCTAATTTCAAGCCAAGGTGGCTTTTTGCTCTTAGCAAAGTATTAACATGGAGGTAGCTGAGTTCCTGGAAAAAGGTCACTTGGCCTGTCTCAAGGACTTGTCAATGGGCTGTAAGTTGTAAGGAAATTTAATTTTTCTTTTGCCTTTGTTCTCCACATCAGGCTCTATGCCCAACTTGGGGCCTGAATTCATGACCCTGAAAGTACGAGTTTCTACTGATTGTGCCAGCCAGACTAAATCACTTAAAAAAAAAAAAACAAAAAACTGAGGCAGAATCCCAAAAAGGAAGTATCTTTATGCCATCAAAGACTGTTGTACATTTGGGTTTTCAAATCTGTAAATCACAGTTCTGTTAAGTTTTTATTTTCATTCTGGGTTCACTCATTACAAAGGCTCAGAGCTAATAAAAGACAGTCTTTCAATGTACCTACATCACCTTCTCTGAAAACTCAAATTAAATTCATGGAGGTCATCTGCTTATTGAGTGGTTAGCAAATACAGCAGATATTTAGCAATATACCCCAAACTTTGGCTTGGAAGTCCATAACAAGCTGAAGGGAAACAGTCAGCAGAATTACAGAGAGAAACATTTTAGGATTTCAGAAGAGCAACTGCGGTAACCTAGGAAAGAGAAAAGAAGTGTATTAAGAAATCTGGGTAGATTCAAGTAAGTTTTCTATTATTTTTTCTTTTCTTTTTGTTCTTTTCTTTTTGAGAGAGAATCTTTAAAAATTTTAAGTTTACTTATTTAGAGAGAGAGAGACAGAGAGAGAGAGAGAGAGAGAGACAGAGAGAGAGAGAGAGAGAAAATCCCAAGCAGGCTCCATGCCGTCAGCCTAGAGCCCTACTGGGGGCTCCATCTCACAAACCATGAGATCATGACCTGAGCCAAAATCAAGTGTCAGACGCTTAACCTACTGAGTTACCTAGGCTCCCCTAGAGAGAGAGAAAGAGAGAGAAAGAGTCTTAAGCAGGCTCCTCATGCAGTTTCCCATGTGGGGCTTGATCTCACAATTGTGAGATCATGACCTGAGCTGAAATCAAGAGTTGGACACTTAACCGACTGAGCCACCCAGACACACCTATTATTTTTTAAAGGAATTTTCTAAGTAGGATGATCAACTGTCCTGGTTTTCCTGAGCCTGAAGGCTTTCCTGGGGCATAGAAGTTTTAAAATTGGGAAAATCTTCCCCAACTGAAAAGAATTAGTCACTGTGGTTTTTTTTTTAATTTTTAAAAATATTTTAAATTTATTTTTGAGAGACAGAGAGAGACAGCACGAGCAGGGGAGGATCAGAGAGAGAGGGAGACACAGAAACCAAAGCAGGCTCCAGGCTCCGAGCTAATTGTCAGCACAGAGTCCGACGTGGGTCTTGAACCCACAAACTGCGAGATCATGACCTGAGATGAAGCCAGACACCCAACCGACTGAGCCACCCAGGCTTCCCCGCCACTATGTTTCAAATGCTTCCTTCAGATATACATCATAAGCAGCACAGAAGAAGTAGAGGCTTTCTTCCTGTGGATATAGAAGGGTACATGAGATTATACTTACACGGCATCTAATAGACTTTGTCATTCTCAGAGATCAGAAATCACTTTGGGGATATTATTAAGTATCAAGACTTTTCCTAAAAATGGGATTCAATTTTATTGAATAATTACCTGGAAATGAAGGAAAGGGACCAGTGTCCTCTTCCAACACCCATTTCCTCTATTTGCTATTAATCATTTGAGTGCAAGGTGTCACTCACAAAGTAATCCTTCCAGGGATTTTAGGGCATTATCTGCATATGGTTGAAGGTATTAAGTAACCAAAGGCCTCTGAATAGGAATACGTTTCTATTTGACAGCTCAACATGCCAGTGTTTTTTTCACAAATCATCTACTTATTTCTTGAACTCCTACTATATGATTTGTACAATCAATGTATACAAGACAATGTAATTTACATGGGACAATGTAATTTTTTATACAAGAAAATGTAATTTCATTAAAAAGTGTAATTACATTCAATAATCCATCACTGAAATGTCTTCTCTGTAATTTAATTGGTAATTTAATTCTAATCTTTTCTTATGAAACATGTAAAACTGAATTATACATTTTTAAATGAAAATCAAGATTTTGAGTTTTTCCAAATGTGCACTTTGAAGATATGAATTTTCTATGGGGAAACCATTACCATGAAATGTTTAATTGTACATTTTCCAAGCCCCTTTCATTTAAAGCTCTGACAATTTTCTACGTGGAAAATATAATACAGTGTTCATAATTCACAATTCACTATATATTTTCATTGTTTCTTCAAGTGGCATTCTTGTCACTCATTTATTCCATTATTTTAAAAATAATTTTCTTTGGGCCAGACACTGTACTAAGAATTGGGGAAACAGGAACAAGACAAAGTCCCTACCTAAGTGGGGCTTGCATTTTGTGCCTCTAAGACATTTAAAATGAAAAGAAACAGGAAAAGGTCTCCAAGGCATGAAGCTCTGATACTTAGGAGAAAGGTTTTAGCTAGCCAAATAGACCTTATCTATCTTTAGTTTTCAGAGTTGGGGAATCAAATGAATGGGAAACAGAATAGTTTAGAACAAGAAATGATTCATATTGGAATAGAACCATAATAAAAAAAAATAAAAAGCTGTTATCTCTACTCTTTCTTGTCTTCCTTGGAGCAGAATTGCACAAAAAGGAATCTTTTGATACAGACATAAGGTTACCGCCTCCTTTCCCTGAATCTTTCCTAAAGTTCTTGATAAACAGCTTTAATACATCTTGTTTGATTAAAAAAAATTTTTTTTTAATTATTACACACCTTCAGTTTTACTTTCATGGATAAGTTGCTGTGTCCATGAAATTCTTGAGAACTTTAAGAATTTATCTCAAGAATGTTACTGGGCTAGATTTTTCAAGGAAATCTATTTTTTTCCCTATTGGTACAGGGACTGACCTCTGAATAAAAAAAAGAAAAGAAAACTATAAGTCATTTCAAGATTTGTTTTGGCAAAGAGCACAATCACTATTATAAAAAATGATGTCTACAGTTAAAATAATAGCAGATAATTTTTAAGCATTGGCTATGTGCAAGAAATTAAAGAGAATAGAAAAGATAGGTAAGAGATTGTCCTTGTCCTTAAATTAGTACTTGTCTGTCATGTGCTAGAGACTAGTAGAGATGCAAAAGTATTCAAGAAGGTTTTAAGGTAGACAGAGACTATTATTCCATTTCCCCTTACTAACAGAACTCAGATTTTGACCAAGAGTTCACTCTTTCATATGCCTCAGGAGAAACAGATCCAATTTCATAGTTTTGGAGACTTGATTAATCTGAACCAATCAGGATAATCACAACCCTTTATAATGTTAAAGAGAGGCATGTGAATCATCTGACAAGTCATAGGAAAGGTTTGTTGGAAGCTTCTAAAAAAGGAAGTTCATTGAAGTGGCTGGATGTTAGGAGGTAGAATGGAGCCTCAGTAGCTACTGACACCTATATTAAGATCACTTTGGTAGAGGGAAGTGTAGCTTCAGAATGACGTTTATCTTAGGAAGGCAGAGCAGACAGATGGAAAAAAACGGAGTTCTTGATCACATTTTTTTTTCTTGAGGATTAACCAACCCCGAAAGCTTCTCCTGAATCACTCTACCTTTTAAGTTTTGTGAGCCAATAAACTTTCTAATTTAGGTCAGTTTGAACCTGGTTGATGTTATTTACAGAAAACATCCTACTTGGATGCAAGTTCTAAATTCAAAGACTCGTAATCTAGTTGGAGAGGCAGGACTTACCATATTGACTCTATGATGCACTTCCTTTTCATCACATTTTAATATCTCTGAAATTTCTTAGAGAGAGAGAGCATAAGCATGGGAGAGGGGCAGAGGGAGAGAGAGATAATCTTAAGCAGGGTGTGTCTCTGAAATCAGGGTAGTGTTGTAATATTGTTCTCAGCCAAGGAGCAGCCTTTCATAGTTGTCAATGCCTATGCATATGTGTGCATAACTTCAGTACCATTCATATTACTGATGCTTTAATTCTATGTATTATTTGACATTCATGTGTTCAATTGCCATTTAAAATTAATCATGACTATATTATCATTCAGAATTGGAATAAAAGCTATCCTGTCTGCAGAAAAGCATAGAGACATTAGAATATACATTTGATATAAATGGAGAAAATATTCATCCTTGGAGGAATTACCACAATTCCATAGTTTCTTGTAAATACCTTATACCAGACCCACAGGTATATGAAACTGTGTTACGGAGACATATGTAATTTTGTTACTGAGACATATGTAAAAGAAATGCCTATCATACATCAAACGATGCACCTGAAAATAAGAAAAAAAAAAGCCAAATCCCTCAGAATAGATATAGGAAATTTCAAAGTAACGAGAGTCTTGTGGTATGGACTCGTGTGTGATGCAGGACTGTTATTGTGCTATAGAAAATGGAAACACTATCAATTGTCTTTTACATCTAGGAAATTAATTGCTAAATTGCTTTTTTAGGTAGATTGTGGTTATACCAACTGTGTATGAAGTTTTGTTTTCCTGAAATAGGGGAAGGGTTTTTAATAATTTGACCACCTATGGGGCACCTGGGTGGCTCTGTCAGTTAAGTGTCCGACTCTTGATTTCAGCTCAGGTCATGATCTCAGGGTCATGGGCTCCAACCCCACATCAGGCTCTGTGCTGAACCTAGAGCCTGCTTAGGATTCTCTCTTTCTCTCTCTCTCTCTCTCTCTCTCTCTCTCTCTCTCTCTCTCTCTCTCTCTCCCCCTTTCTCCCTCTGCCCCTCTCCCTCACTTGTGCTCTTTCTCTCTCTCAAAATAAAAAAAAAATTTTTAATAATTTGACAATCTACTATTATTTTTATTCTCAAAAGCCAGATCAGCTTCTTTTCTTTGCATAATTGAGATAGTTTATTCTAATAACAGGACTGTTATTGGAGATAGTGTTATTTAGCCCTGATACAAATCTGTTTCAAATACTACATGGTATTGCTCAGATGTAGAATTTTAAAAAGTCAAACTCATAAAAGCAGAGAGTAATAAAGTAGTTGCCAGGGGCTATAGGGTGGGAGAGATAGGAAGACATTGAGAAAAGGGTACAAATTTTCAGTTATAAGATTATACTAAAGTATAATGTGGTGACTATAGTTGATAACATTTATAGTTGAACTTTGCTAAGGGAAACCTTAGATGTTCTCACTAAAAAACAAATAAACAAGCCAAAATAAATATGGGTGGTGATGGATGTGTTTATTAACTAGATGGAGGAATTCTTCGACAGTGTATATCAAATCATCATGATATATGCTTTAAATATATTACAATTTTATTTGTCAACTATACCTCAGTAAAGCTGAAAAAAAACTAAAAAAATTCAAACTTTGGAACTTGCACCTCTCAACATAAATTTAGCTGGATGGGTCCTTTCTTCTCCAGAATCAGCAACCATAGTATCCATAGGATTACCTGTACTCCTCTGAAAATGCTTGTGCACAGTAGGATAGAGGTTTCTTTAAGGCTTACGTGTTTTAGATGTTTACAGCCATGTTTAGGGTGTGGAGAGACAGCTACCTGTAAATAGATTTGCTCCTCTAAACAGTCCCTAAAGGATTTCTCTTCTCCTTCTTTCCTTTTATTTAATTCTATACAATGCAAAATATTCTTTTTTAAAGCCAGATCTGATCCTACCTCCTGTAGAATAACACAGACTCCGCAGTCTGATGTTCAGTTGGATAATGCCAGCCTACCTGTCCACCTTTAATCTTGCATCACACCCTTCAGAACATTCTCTACCTCATTTACACTTGAGTACTAGCCTTTGCCCAGAAATACTTGTAGTCTCTTTTTCTCATACCTTGGCTTCCACTACTCCCTCCTTATGGAATCCTTTCCCCTCCTTCCTGTTAGAGTTCTTCCTGTCCTTCACAGCCCAGGTCAAGTAGTGTTATTTCACGTCTCATCATTGGGAGTTAATGTCTTCCTCCCTTATTTTCCTATTACTCTCATTGTTGTGAAAGTATGTCATGTTACTACTACTCTTGCTTTACCTTATATTAAAATTAAGAGTGATTCATGTGGGGGCACCTGGGTGGCTCAGTTGGTTAAGCCTCTGACTCTTGATCTCAGAGTTGTGAGTTTAAGTCCCATATTGAGCTCCATGCTGCATGTAGAAAAAGGAAACACAAGGGTAGATGTGGGAATGCCTGTTTTTGTTGTTGTTATTTGTTTTGCCACAGTCCAGGCAAGAGAAAACAATGACTTAAATCCTTAGATCTTTGCATTCTGTGAGGTGGACTGTAAGTGTTTCCAGTATAGTTAATAAGTGTTGTTTGAACTGAAGTAAGTTAATTGATGGATCTCATGTAAATTACAAGGCACTACAAGGAAGTGTCAGGAAAACATTTTAAACAATTGGTCATTTTCTCTAGGTAACCTCCTCAGGTCTGTTAGTCCAGAGCAAACCATTCCTGAATATTCTGTATCAGGAAGAAAATGGTGTAGCTAAAGCTACTGCCAGCCTCATTTTATACGAAACTTCCCTATAAAGGTCACTTGTTAAGTATTGGTGGAAATGACATTCCTTTACGTTTTGGAAAAAGGAAGCTCATACCTTCTCATTAGCTGGCTCCTGCTTTGGTGCTAATGTTTCAAAATATGCAAATAAAATTTCTCCCTTAGCTTACTGCATAAAAAACAATAGTTTATGCTTTTAATCTTTTGTGAAGTTAGAATATCAATCCAGGTGTGATATTTAGTATCCTTCTGTCAGAACATTGTTTATGCTTAGTAATTTTTTTTTTAATTTTAAGACAATCATTTATCATCAGAAAGGGAAATGTCTATGGGTATGCATATGTGTGATTCAAGATGAGTAAAGGATGATTTATTTGTCACATTTTCACCTTGAAATGAACATAATTATATAGAAAATATTCAAAATATTTTTTAAAAAGAAAACAACAGATGAATAGGCTTCAGAGGGCAACAGCCAGTTATGTAAGGCATAATTTATTCAGGACATCTGGGAGATATATATATCTATACCATTTCAAAAGATACAAGATACATTAAAATATAATCGTCTTTTTTTTTTTTTTTAAAAAAGGTTCAGTTATTTATTTGAGGGAGAGAATGAGCAGGGCAAGGGCAGAGAGTGAGAGAATCCTAAATAGGCTCTGTGCACTGATGTGGGGCTTAATCTCACGAACTGTAAGATCATGACCTGAGCAGAAAACAAGAATTGGATGTTAAACAGACTGAGCCCCCCAGGTACCCCAAAATAGAATCACCTTTTAACTAAGTGTCTTTTCATTGTGATAAAGCAAAAAAAAAAAAATTGATCCCATTTCCTTTGAACCCAGTATTCTTATCTGTAAAATGGATTATTGATACCTACTTGATGAAATTCTAAGGGTTAAATAAAATAATGTTATATAAAAAACAATTAATACATAAAGTATTTAATTAATGAAATAATATATAAAATCATACTAAGATGCTCTGCATATCTAGTCTTTTCTACTCAATGTGAAAGATTTGATATTATTAATAATGATTACATTATAGGTTGGATTAAGAAATATTTTTAGACAAATGTTTCCTAGCTTTATTGTGATATGATTGACATATAATATCGTGTAAGTTTAAGGTGTACAACATGTGTATTTGACACACTTACATATCAGGATGCCTGGCTGGCATAGTCGGTGGTGCACATGACTTTATCTCAAGATTGTGAGTTCAAGTCCCACATGTGGTGTAGAGATTACTTAAAAAGAAAATAAAACTTTAACCCCTGCCTCCACATACAAAATGATACATTTACATACTGCAAAGTGGTTATTATCACCTAGCTTAGCCAACATTGCCATTATGTCACATAATTACCATTTCTTTTTTGTGTTGAGAATATTTAGGATCTACTCTCTTAGAACATTAAAGTATATAATATAGTATTATTAGTTACAATTACTGTGCTCTACACTGGATCCCCAGACCCTATTCATTGCACTCTTTGATCTAGAGAAACTTAAAAATTTTTCTTTTAATGTGTATTTATTTTTGAGAGAGAGGCAGAGGGGTTGGGGCAGAGAGAAAAGGAGAC
This sequence comes from Suricata suricatta, assembly GCF_006229205.1. Lineage (NCBI taxonomy): Eukaryota > Metazoa > Chordata > Mammalia > Carnivora > Herpestidae > Suricata > Suricata suricatta. The sequence goes on along the minus strand of NC_043708.1, from coordinate 84,081,240 downwards.
ACAGAATCGGAAGTAGTCTTCAAGCTCTGAGCTGTCAGCACAGAGCCCTAAATGGGACTCAAACTCACAGACTTTGAGATCATGACCTGGGCTGAAGTCAGAAGCTTAACCAACTAAGCCACCCAGACACCTCTCGGCTAGAGAAACTTTTAAGTAGTTGCAATTAGTCTTTGGTTCAAACCTTTGCTTTCCATTCTCTGCTAATCTCTGGTTCATTCTCTTCCATATTCACACTCATGATGTCCTCCTGATGATTTCTGTATGCTCATTGCTTCCCTACTGCCTATTCAGACCTAACCTCTCTCAAAGTCTTTCATGATATATTCCAAAATGAATTATCTTTCCCCCCAACCTTATTTATTTTTTATTTTTTCCCGTAACCCTATTTAAATTTTCAATCTTTTCATGAGCTTGACTTTAGCTAGTTGTCAGGAAGGAAGTACTCTTCCTGAACTAATTTGAATCAAAGCATTTGGTTGACTTAATCTTTACAAGTATATTTACATTTGAAAAGAGAACAGTCATTAATCCAAGTTATGTTGTAGTAGAGTTTTAAGCTCTGTAAAGGACATGTCTTTTAGCTCAGGCAACAAATTAACTTGCAGTAGTTCTAAACCTTAGTTGTCTATTGGAATCATTTGAGAAGCTTTTAAAAGATGCCTGCTGCAAAAACCCCATCCTCAGAGATTCTAATATGATTGGTCTGGAATTGGAATTTTTAAAGCATCCCAGATGCTTCATCACCAGGTTAGAATGACTATCCTGATTTCGTTTTCAATACTAAAAATTTTCATTTCTCTGTTATGTAAGTTACATACACATTAATTGCTGTATCTGGTAAAAAGAAGTCTGGAAAAAATTTAATGGAAAGATAATAGAAAATTAATAATAAATTTAATGTCATCAAATCCAACTCCCACATTTCACTAATGAGGAAACAGGTTCAAATGATTAAGATTACACAGTTAGTTAGATGTGGAGTGGGACAGACTTTAAATGACTTAAACAACAGGATATTAAAAATGCTCTAAATATGTTTTACTTTTTAAAATTTAATTTATGTCTCAGTGAACTAAACTTATTTTAAAATAAGATTAATTTATGCAAATAACAAAAATTTAAACAATGCACAAAGATGCAAAATGGAAAGCAAAACTCAATCCCATTCCAATTTGCACTGTCAAAGGTTACTTTCTAAAAATCATTTCTGGTGTTTTTTTTTTCTTTTTCTTTTTCTTTCTTTGACCAGCGGTTTCGTGCTGCTCTTCCCAACAATGCCTAAAGTAGTGTCCCGGTCGGTAGTCTGCTCCGACACCCGGGATCGGGAGGAGTATGACGACGGCGAGAAGCCCCTCCACGTCTACTACTGTTTGTGTGGCCAGATGGTCCTGGTGCTGGACTGTCAGTTGGAGAAATTGCCCATGAGGCCCCGGGATCAGTCCCGTGTGATCGATGCTGCCAAACACGCCCACAAGTTTTGTAACACGGAAGACGAGGAGACTATGTACCTTCGGAGGCCTGAAGGGATTGAACGACAGTACCGGAAGAAGTGTGCAAAGTGTGGGCTGCTACTCTTCTATCAGTCCCAGCCGAAGAATGCGCCCGTGACCTTCATTGTGGATGGAGCAGTAGTCAAGTTTGGCCAGGGTTTTGGCAAAACAGATATCTATACTCAGAAACAAGAGCCTCCTAAGAAGGTGATGATGACCAAACGGACGAAAGACATGGGCAAGTTCAGCTCTGTCACGGTGTCTACTATTGACGAAGAGGAAGAGGAGATAGAGGCTAGAGAAGTTGCGGACTCCTACGCTCAGAATGCCAAAGTGATTGAAAAGCAGCTGGAGCGCAAAGGCATGAGCAAAAGGCGGCTGCAGGAGCTGGCTGAACTGGAAGCCAAGAAAGCAAAAATGAAGGGGACCTTGATTGACAACCAGTTCAAATGATCAGGACCTTTCAACCCAGACTGGCGGTCCCCAGGAAAAAAAGCTTTTTCTTGACTATGTAGTCTGGTACCTACCTTTTTGCCCCAGCAGAAGGCTTTCCATTGTTTCCATTGATTTCTCCTACCTTCAGTGAGGACTTTAGTCCATCTGACCTGCTTTCTAGAGATGGGTCCCCCACTAAATCTTTCTCTATATAGGTCCTCTGTACTATTTTTTGTCCATTTGATGTAAACTTCTTCAGCTGTGTAGAAACTCGATGAAATACATCAGTGCTTGAGAGTCTCTATTTTATAAAGTAGCTGTTCTTATTCCATCTTCAAAGTTAATAAAAATGTTTAAAGATTTTAAAAATAAATAAATAAAATAAAAATAATTTCTGCCACAAAAAAGTAAAACCATTGTCTTCCACAAGGCGGCAGTATTGCTTACTGTTCTGTAATCTCTCCATAGCCAACACTTCCTTCATTGTTCAGGATGAGTTATAAAGACTCAAATCCTCCCAGAGATAAAGTCAGTCCCTGATACTGAAATGAGAGGTCAACACCAGATTCCTAATTCATGAGAAAAACCAGAAGTGAGCAAAGAACTGCACCAGACATAACTGTTAGTATGTGGAGAAATAGTGAGACTAGATTAGGCACCAAACAGACAATGGAAGCACAGAGCAAGGTGCTGCCTGGAAAACCTATCAATTGCCTACTTCTGTGGAGGTACTGGAAGGGTTGAGGATTTGGTTTTGTGAAAATATGTATGTGACTTTGTCATGCACAAAATTTCCCCTTTATAACCCAGTTATAGGACCCAGTCAAAGACTCCCGTGGTATCCCTCGTGGCTCCAGGAGTCTCTGGGCCACTGAAAAAAAGGCTTGGATCTTTTGGTAGTACTTTTCTGTAAAAGGTTTGGGGAGATCATGTTTGGATTTCCCAAATCTTATAGAATTCCAAGCAGGAACAGGTGATAAAGAGCACAGGCACTCCAAGTTTTCATTGTTAAATTCTAGAGACATATTTGAAAATCAGTTTTAGACTTTAAGTGTGATTATATATCTACTAGAGTAAAAAGTTTGTCATTAGTGATATCTTTGAGATCCTGAGAGAATGATCCTGCTCTTTGATATTTAGAAATACACTTCTCCATTACTGAGAAGAGAAAAGAACTGAAGAAAGTCATAAAATGATCATATTTTACAAAGAAAAACACCTTTTAATCTTCCTAAAGTCTGAAATTGTTGCAGTAGGGATAGGGGCAAAAGTAAAGAAGGGACTGTGAGAGGAAAGGGTTATGGGAAGGTCATATCACTAAGAGAAGGTCTATACTAAGATAAGCTAAAGAGAAAGAGGTATGTGGGAAAAACATTATGGAATTTGCAAGATAAAGTCCTAATAACTATGGATCTATAGTGATCTGTTTGGGATTCCTTCAGCGTTAAAAGGTTTATTATGCAACATAGAACATAAAGCAAGGACCAATAACCCAATTTTTACTTTTCATAATCAGAGGCTGTCTAAAATCTTCCAAGTACTTAGACCATCTTATAGTTCAAAAATTTTTCTGGTAAGCAATGACGTTGAGGCAACCAAGGAGTTGGTGTGACTTGTGTTAACCAATGAGTATCGATGTGCCTAATGGCAACAAGAAACAAGAGGGCATCATATTAAATATTTTGAGTCATAATGTCAATTCAATTTGAAATTCTTGCTTTCCACAAGCATTATTTCTTTTATGCCCCCCTAGCTATTTTTAAATGATGTGCCTGGCTTCATCTATGAAGTTATGCTTTTTTTTTGTACACTATATCAAGACTTCATTCTAGATTAGAGCACTTGGCATTGTGTCCAATTATCATAGTTTATAATGGGAAATCCTTACCACTCCCTTCACCAGGTTTGGAAATCTTACACAGTCTGATAGAACTTTTATTGATAAACAAAAATACGGGATGTTGACCTGCATTTTCTGTGTTTGAAGCTAAAATAGGTTTTGAACAGGGTAGATAATGTAGTTAGCGAATACTCCCAAATCTCAAACTGGAAATATGAAACCTATCAAAAGCCAGCAAGGAAAACCTAATGTCCTCCAAGAGACTATTAGGAGAGTCCACTAAAAGTATTCTTGTTAATGTAAGTGGAATGCCATGCTCATTGGTACAGGGTTAGTAGAACCATGAAAAAAATAGCAAAGAATGCCCACTGAGTTCTCTTAATTTCACCTCAGTTCAAGTAAAAGATATGCATAAAAATTAAGAATTGAGTAGCATTATCAGTACTATGTCATGTTCTCCCTTGCCCTCATGCCAGGAGCACAATAGCCAGGAAGGATGCTCTTAGTAATCAATAGGAGCATGTATGTCTCTTTTGTTTCAGTCCTTCTTTCCTTCCTTCCTTCCTTCCTTCCTTCCTTCCTTCCTTCCTCTCTTTTCTTTCTTACCCTCCTCCTCCCCCTTCTTCTTCTTCTTCTTCTTCTTCTTCTTCTTCTTCTTCTTCTTCTTCTTCTTCTTCTCTCTCTCTCTCTCTCTCTCTCTCTCTCTCTCTCTCTCTCTCTCTCCCCTAATGTCTGAGAAGACTGCTTACTTGATAGATTGTTCATCAATATCTAGTTTCCTTTCTTGCAGAAGGGTCACACTTACCTGTCCTATTGAACTCACGTGTCACCATGTGACTTGTGACTTGCTCTGGCCATTGAAACATGAATGGAGGTTTTGAAAGTCCCTCTGGCATAAGTTTTTTTTTTAATGTTTTTTATTTATTTTTGATACAGAGAGAGACAGAGCATGAGAGGGGGAGGGGCAGAGAGAGAAGGAGACACAGAACTGGAAGCAGGCTCCAGGCTCTGAGCTAGCTGTCAGCACAGAGCCTGACGCGGGGCTTGAACCCACGAACGTGAGATCTGACCTGAGCCGAAATCGGAGGCTTAACCGACTGAGCCACCCAGGCGCCCCTCCTCTGGCATAAGTTTTAAGAGCCAGAGCATCCTTCTTTATGTTTCCTTTATCCTCTGCCATAGGAACTAGTAAAATTCCAGATAGAAGGTGCTCTGGCAATCTGGCAAACAGGGCTCTTTTGCTGATTTTGAATGCACATGTTGGGCAAGCAAGATGTGAACTTATGTTGTTTTAAGCCGCTGAAATTTTAGGTTGTCACTGTAACACAACGTAGACCATCTAGCCCATCAATTGTTTGGTTCAGTCTACAACATCCATTCTCCACAGGAATAATATCACCCCAAGAGGGCAAATATTCATTCTGGGAGGGTAAAAGAGCCTTACTTTTTAATGTATAAGGCACAGATATACAAACAGTACATGACAGGTATACAATATAGCTGTAGCATTAAAATAAAAAAATTTTTTTAACGTTTTATTTATTTTTGATACAGAGAGAGACAGCATGAGAGGGGGAGGGGCAGAGAGAGAAGGAGACACAGAACTGGAAGCAGGCTCCAGGCTCTGAGCTAACTGTCAGCACAGAGCCTGAGGCAGGGCTCGAACCCACCAATGTGAGATCTGACCTGAGCCGAAGTCGGAGGCTTAACTGACTGAGCCACCCAGGCGCCCTGCATTAAATTTTAAAGAGGGGGAAACTAGGGGGAAAAATCTAAAAAGGATCATTGGAAGGTGATAATGAATTAAAGTTGAGGAACTCTGGTCTATAGGACAAAAAGCAGTGGCCAGATTATCTTCATAAAGTCTAATCCAGGCATTCTCAACTCTGGTGGCACATCTAGATCCCCTTGAGAACTTTCTAAAATCACTGATTTTCTACTCTGGTTCTCTGAGATTCACATTTACTTGGTAGACTCCACACATTGGTATTTAAAAAAAAAAAAAAAGCTCCTGCATAATTCTAATTTGCAAACAGGATTAAGAACCACTGGATCAGACATTCTCAGTGACAAAGCAGCATTTCTTCCCTCTGCCCCAGGAGATGTGCCACACACACAACAGAGAAATAGCACAGCACACTGGAAATGGCTGGCATGGCATACAACTCACTCCTATTTTAGATCGGCTATTCTGGCCTCACACCAGATAACACAAAGCTGGATTCATCAAGAATAGACAGCAATGTCCAATCTCTGTGTTTTACCTTTTCCATTTCATGACATACTATTTGAACGCAGAGGGTCCTTTATGACTCATTTGGAAAACATAAGAAGGGGGAAAATGGCTGTAGTTATTCCTAGACTAGTACCCAAAGTCAGCATTTTCTGCACATACGCAATTTGGAAATCATTCTATCTTCAGCTCCTAAAATTTGAAGTTCTTACTGAGTGGGTCAAAAAAAGCTATTTCATATGGAATCTTCTTTATCTTCTCTATCTAGGGAAACTCTAGATGCCAGAGGGAGACTTTCTCATAGGTTGTGAAAATTAAACAATTATATTAAATTTTTAAAAATTAAGAAGATAAAGCACTTTCTCCTTCTTTGTAGCATGGACAGAAGCCTTGATCTTGCCTAAATGACAGTGGAATAGGATTATCATGGCTGAATTTGGTCATTAGATGGATCATCACTTCTTTCCCGAAATATGAGTTGGAATTGATAAGGATATGACTGTCTTTTAATGAAGGTATTCATTTTCAGCCTGGAAGTCAAAATTATAATGTGTTAATTAACAAGGGTATCACTTCATATTTTTTTAATACATCTTCACAATGGATAGTATTTACATTGATCTCATTTATGTGGAGGTTCTAATGAAAAGGTGCACATGGGCTTTCCTGATATTATTTTTGAGAACTGAACACCTCATGGCTTGAGGGCAAGGGTGGAGATATTTGCAGGCATTGCTTGTGAAATTTCCTGAAGCATGAAAATAAAATTTCTAGGAAATTCTCCACAAGAAGGAGAGAGTTAGCATCAGTTGTACTACTTGACAAATGCTCACAATCAGCTTGTCAACACTTTGTTTATGATTTTGGTAGATGCAGAAATGGTAAAATAAAGTGTCTAGGGTTATCAGTAGAGACAAGGGTGGATTTGAGAAGCAGAGATGGATAAAATGTGGATCCAAGAAGGTTTAAATGCTAACTCATCTCTAGTTCATCACCATTTAATTCCAAAGAATGACAACAGTGTGTTGTAATGAATTTTTGTTCAAATGCCTTCTGGCCTCACTTACTAAACAGTACAGAGCAACTTTGTGTCCATATGATGCTGCTCCCTTAGTCACTACTGATTGGACAAGAGGTAGACACATGATTTGAGTTGGGCTAATTACATTCTTTCTCCTGGATATTTGGAACTGGGACACAGAGTCTCCAGTTTGTTTGTTTTGGGCACTGGACCTGGTAGGTGATGAAAAGTTAGGGCTGGATTGCCATTTTTTATCAAGGGGATGCTGAAGCAGAGAAAGCTAATCTTCAGAATTAAAAAAAAAAAAAGAATATTATCAAGCCTAGAAGAGAGGAAGAAAATATCTTTAGGTCCTGGCTTTCAAGTTCCAAGTCAAATGCCTTGGCATCTGAAGTCCCAGATCAAGATTTGGCTTTGGTTCCACAAGATACTCTTACATCTTTTTAATAAGCATCACCCCCTTTGTGCTTGAGCAAGTTTAAGTGGGTTTCTGTTCCTTGCAAGTAATTATCCCTGATTAAGACACTGTTCTTCTCTACAAAGAATAACTAAAATCCATGCAGGACATAGGCCACATTTACCGCAGATGTGCGGCTTCTTAAAATTTTGCTTGAATTATCCAGATTACCCTTCCGGTGGTTGAACTGGCTGTTTAGTACAACAGATGCAGCAGGCTTTGTGAGCAAATGGGTCACAAAGAAATGCTGAATGGCATGAAATCTTTGCAGCAACGGGCACATGTTTTGCCATACAAGTTCTAAACAAAAAGGCATAGATCTAAACATGCAAAATCGTATGGTTGCATTTTCTTTCTTTAACCTACTTATTCCCTAATAATGTAGCCAGACTTAAAGGTGATATGCACAGCAACTTAATGTCTCCATTTTAAAGGCCTTAAAAAACATGAAGATGGATGCAATAATCAGCCCTATCAGTTACATCAATTTCTAGCCCCCTCTGCTTCTGCTTTAGACCCCTGACACCAATTATGTAAATTTGCTCACACACGCCTGGCTGCTTTGGCATTGTAATTTAAATGTAGGTGTCTCATGAAGACAAAAGAAAATGCATTGTCCTTTTCAAAATTTAGAATTTGAACTGATTCACTGATTTTGTCCCTGTGAATAACCAGGCAGCTGGAGGAACAGCTGGACCAGTTTCTGAACACCAACAAAAAGAAACCCTCAAGTCTAAATTACAATAGGGGTTTTTATCAGAAATTTATAGTATTGTTTAATAAATACAAGACACACTTTCCTAGTAATTGGCGGCTTTCCTGTTTATATTAGCAAATGTATTACGGAGATACAGTGAAATTTACTAGGAGTTCTTAATTTACTCAGATTAATCAGTCTGAACTTTCCTTATTTCAAGACCTATAATGTCCATTTTGAAGGAGGAGCTAACGACCCCCAACTTATCTGTTTTAGTTTCCCAAAGGCAGTATCACATAGTAGTCTTCTAGGACTGCTTGGATTTTTAAAAATATTTATTTATTATTGAGACAGAAACAGAGCATGAGTGGGGGAGGGGCAGAGAGAGAGAGGAAGACACAGAATCTGGAAGCAGGCTCCAGGCTCTGAAGTGTCAGCACAAAGCTTGACGTGGGTCTTCAACCCACAGACCATGAGATCATGACCTGAACCGAAGTTGGCCACTTAAGCGATTGAGCCCCAGGCACCCCAGAGACTGCTTGGATTTAACACCTAGTTTTACTAGTTGTGTAAACCTTGGTAAATTTTTCAACTTCTCTGTGCTTTAATTTTCTCCTTTGTGAAGTAGGGATAATAACAGTATAATTCAGTAATTCCACTATGTGGTATTTACTCAAAGGAAAAAGAAACACTAGTTCGGAAAGATATATGTCTTTCCGAACATAAATATAGATAATAGACCCCTATGTTTATTTCAGCATTATTTACAATAGCCAAGATATGGAAGCAACCACAGTGTTCATCCACAGATGAATGGATAATGATGTGGTATACACACCCACACCCACACCCACCCACCCACACCCCCCCCCACACACACGCTGGAATATTACTCAGCCATAAAAAAGAATGAAATCTTGCCATTTGTAACAACATGGATGGATCTAGAGTATAATGCTAAGTGAAATAAGTCAGCCAGAGAAAGACAAGTATTGTGTGATTTCACTCATATGTAGAATTTAAGAAACAAAACAAAACAAAACAAAACAAAGCAAAAAGAGAGACAAACAAAAAACAGACTACAGACATACAGAGTAATATATAGAATTGTTGAATCACTATAGAATACAACTGAAACTAATATAACACTGTATGTTACTTATACTGGAATTGAAAAGTAAATAAAAATTAAAAATAAGAGTACCTACTTCATTGGGTAGTTGTGAGGATAAAATGAGTTACTTTATAGGAAGCACTTAATATAGTGCCTAGCATATAGTAATTGGCATTAGCCATTATTATACCCCCAATGCAAAATCTTATACTTTCTTAAAAGTTCATCCAAGGGAACTAATTGTTCCAATCAGTGCCATACCCCTTCAAATTCAGTTAACAACTCAAAATTAGGGGAATAGACAATTGTCTATCTTTAACAGGCAAACCAGTACAGGTATGTAGGGCTATGTAGAGACATACATGTACAAACTGTTCTGATCTCAAAGTTCAGACTTCTTACTTCCTTCTAAGAATCACATTTTCCCAGAATAGGTTGGTTGGATGACTGTTTTGTCTCAGGACAGGGCCAGCATGTTCTTGTTAACTACAAGTGGACAAGGTACACTGCGTCAGGAGAGGTACAGGGTGGACCCAGCTGCAGGTCCTGGGATGAATCTTGTCTCACTGGTACATATCCGAAGGACATGGAAATAGGAAAGGGAGGGTAGCCTGGGGAAACAGTTGACAAGAAGGAGAAATAACTTGGGGTCAGTTTTTCTACAGTGGATAGTACAGTGCTGGGTAAATCAGAAGAGGAAATCAGAGATCTAAACAGACAGCCTACTGTTTGTGTATATCAACATCTGGAATGTAGGTCTAATAATAGCATATTAGGCTCTTTCTCAAAAGGACTGTGATTTTGCAGTGTATTAAGACAAGGGAGCCAACTGAAGGAGGCAGAAAGGAACACAGATACCAGAAGACACAGAAGTTTGTGTCAGAACTACAGCATGAGACTGGAACCACAACAGCAATGACAAATTAGACTGGATGCTGGGATGGTTAGAGGGATCCTCAGCTACCACAGGCCCACCTGTATGAATAAGAAGGATAAAGGCTAGGAGAGAGAGGGAGAACAAAACACCAGGATATCTGTGGGTAAGGCAGGTTTTTAGGCAGTTTCATTTGTCTTCTATATTTTAACTTCTGGGCATTCTCTTAAAGAAGGAATGGTGATCCTTAAGAATGCCTTATGTTAGCCCTAACTGCATCTCTGGGTGATGGGTAGGGAAAAAAAAGGACTATATTCCACACAGAACTCCTAGATTTCTCCTGGCAATAAACTCTAAGAGATTGGAAGTCTCCCCCACCCACCATGTCCTTAAAAAACCTGCTTCCTAGTATGCAAGGAAGAACTAGGCTTATTTAGCACAACATAAAAATCTAATTTGAAAAAGCATGTTTTGTGATAACCAGATTAGGGAAGTAGAATGGCTTTTGGGCTCAGAATTTTACTACTTGGAGAGGAAAACAATCTTCTGTGAGAGGTGGACACTGGTCACATATCCTTGTGGTTGCCTTTGGAACAATAAAACCTCCTTACCTATTATGGATCATAACCAACTTCTTGTTGCAGAAAAAAAATTCCTTTCCATATCTATAATTTTAACTTGTTGCCTAAATTGTGTAGGTAGATAAGCCTAACACATGGGAATCATAGTCTAAAAGAAGTGCATTTAGCATTCAACTATCATTTGCAGAATGAATGAGATGCTCAGCATGCATTAAAAGATGATGATGGGGCACCTGGGTGGCTCAGTTAAGCGTACGACTAGATTTCAGCTCAGATCATGATCTCATGGTTTGTGGAACGGAGCCCTGTGTCAGGCTCTGTGCTGGCAACATAGGTCCTGCTTGGGATTCTCTCTTTCCCTCTCTCTGCCTCTCCCCTGCTCACACACTCTCTCTCTGTCTCTCAAAATAAGTAAATGAACTTTTTAAAAAAAGATGATAATGACAATGGTTAGGAATGGAGAAAAGGAACAAGAAAGAAACAGAGAAAGACAAGAAACAGCTGTAGCTCTAAGGCAATTGGCTTGCCGATTACTGCTGCTGATACAACCATAATACAATTTTCAATCATTCAGTGGTTCTCCAGTTTGGGTATCATCTCAGATTTGTGCTTCCAATTTTCCCTTTTATTGATTGCCTTTTAAGTCATCCATTTCATGTTCATCAATCCACAGAGAAGATGAGAGAACAAAAGAGGTTGCTTTATGTATGTGTGTGTGTGTGTGTGTGTGTGTGTGTGTGTGTGTGTGTATATACACACACATACTGCCCCTAGTTTTCATTTTTATCAAAGTTAAACATGCACATGATTTAGGAGTCAAATAGTTTTCTAGTCCCCAATTTTCTCATCTACCTCGCCCAGAGGCAACAATTTTCGACTATTTTAGCTTTTTCTTTTTGTATTTGTCTCAGTATCTCTAAATAATATGCTTACATTGCTACATCTTGATTTTAAAAAATTAGGTGTTATCTATGAAAGGTGTATCTTTCAACTACCTCAACCCCCAGCCTACACCAATCACCTATGTACACACTTTGCTATCCACTCTCCTAATACAGTTATGTCATAATGTTGGTTATCAATATTTATATTACTGTAGCTATGTAAATGAGTATATACTGCTATTATGTTTCCTTTTGTTTTTCCTAACGTTATTAAATGCTTTGTTTTTATTTTTTATTTGTTTTTAATATAATTATCACTAACTCAGCCAATCTTCCCCCAAATGTGTATTTCTCATCAATATAATCACACACATTAGTCTATCACTTTTACTTTCTTTGAAACACCTGAGAGCCTTTTGATTTTTTCCATTTTGGTTTTGATCCTTCGCTAAGTTGCTTCACAGCTGTGATTCTGAAATTAAATATTACCATTTTTCTGAGAATTTACATATCTCTTTCTTTTTTTTCTTTGTTTTAAAGGCTTTAGAGGTACATATCTCTTTATTGTGTTAGATCCCATTTCCGGGATTGTATGTATATTAGTTTTTGAAATTTTTTCTTTTTCTTTAAAAAAACTTTTTTTAATGTTTATTAAAATCAGAGACAGAGTGCGAGCCAAGGAGGGGCAGAGAGAGAGGAAGACACAGAATCTGAAGCAGGCTCCAGGCTCTGAGCTGTCAGCACAGAGCCCGACGTGGGGCTTGAACCCACAGATTGTGAGATCATGACCTGAGCCAAAGTCGGATGCTTAACTGATTCAGTCACTCAGGCACCCCTTCTTTTTTTGTTCAATGATGACTCCAAAATTTATCTTCCTTTTAAAGATTTTATTTTTATTTATTTATTTTTAATGTTTATTTATTTTTGAGAGAGAGGGAGAGAGCGCGTGTTCGTGAGAGATCAAGCAGGAGAGGGACAGAGAGAGAGGGAGATACAGAATCTGAAGTAGGCTCCAGGCTCTGAGCTGTCAGCACAGAGCCTGTTGTGGTACTTGAACCCACAAACCTTGAGATCATGACCTGCGCTGAAGTTGACGCTCAACCAACTCAGCCACCCATGCACCCCTAAAGATTTTATTTTTAAGTAATCTCAACACCCAATGTGGAGCTTGAACCCATAACCCTGTGATCAAGAGTTGTGTGCTCTACTGACTGAGCCAGGCAGGTTCCCCAATGACTCCAAAATTTTAGTGGCTTAAAACAAAAAAGATTTATTTCTCGCTTTCATTAGATATCTTCTGTGGATTGGCTGCACTCTGCTCCCTGTTGGCTTCTTCCCAGGACCCAGAAGAGGTCTTCAACTGAGCCGTACCAATGTGTTAGGAAAGAAAAAAGCAATGATGTTCGCCATTTTCCCTTACATTTTATTGTTCAAAGCTAATCAGTGGCCTACAATTGATGTCAGTGGGATAGGAAGTGAGATTCTAGTCCTGATAGAGAGGGGCAAGGAATATTTTGAACACTTAAGAGTCTACCTTGTGTTTCTACTTCTTGATTTGCTCCCACATTCTTTGAGAGCCCATCCGCTAATAGCTTCCTGAGGAAGCATGCATAAGAGTTAAATTTATTGTAATCTTGCATGTCTAAAATGTCTTTTTAGCCACTTGATAGTTTATTTGAAAATAGAATTCTAAACTTTTTTGTTTTATTTTTTTATGGTTTTTTTTTTTTTTTTTTTTTTTGAGAGAGAGACAGCACGAGCAGGGGAGGTTCAAAGAGAGAGGGAGATGCAGAATCCAAAGCAGGCTCCAGGCTCTGAGCTAGCTGTCAGCACAGAGCCTGATGTGGGGCTCGAACCCTTGAACCATGAGGTCATGACCTGAGCCAAAGCCGTAAGCCGGACACTTAACTGACTGAGCCACCCAGGCACCCCTAAATTTTTTTTTGTTTTATTTTATATTTGAGAAAGAGAGAGGGAGAGACAGAGACAGAGACAGAGACAGAGACAGAGCTTGAGCAGGGGAATGGCAGAGAGGCAGACAGAATCTGAAGGAGGCTCCAGGTTCTGAGCTGTCAGCACAGAGCCCGATACAGGTATGGAACTCAGGAACAGTGAGATCATTACCCGAACCATTGGATGCTTAACCAACTGAGCCACCCAGGCACCCTGAAAATAGAATTCTAGATTGGAAATCATTTTCCTCATAATATAAGAATATTACTCTGATTCCAGTGTGCTATTGAAAAGTCCAATGTAATCCTAATGCTTGTCTGTAATGCTTCTGGAAGCTTATTTTTGTTCCTAGTGTTGTGAAATTTCTCAGTGGTGTGTCATGGTGTGGCTTTGTTTCTATCCATTGTGTTGGGCGCTTGGCAGGCCCTCTAAATTTGGAAACTCACATCCTTTAGTAAAGAAATTTTTCTTGAATTATGCCTTTGATAATTTCCTGCCCTCTACCTTGTTTCCCTATTCTTATTTTTAATTTTTATTTCTCCTATTTTATTTTATACTTATAAAGGTTCTCTTTTTTGTTATTATTTTCTGAATGTGGGGCCCCTGGGTGGCTCAGTCGGTTAAGCGTCCGGCTTTAGCTCAGGTCATGATCTCACAGTTCATGGGTTCGAGCTGTGCTGACAGCTCAGAGCCTGGAGCCTGTTTTGGATTTTGTGTCTCCCTCTCTCTCTGACCCTCCCCTGCTCATGCTGTCTCCCTCTGGCTCTCAAAAATAAATAAAAAACAAAAAAATTATTTTCTGAATGTGTTTTCCCCCCAAATTGCATCCTGTACTTACTTAAGAGATGCCATTTCATCTCCCATTTCTATTAGAATCTTTACTAATAATTTGCTTTTTCAAAATCTTCTTGTTCCTGCTTCGTCCTTCCACACTCAAAGTTGACTATTTCCCTTTTGTTTTGGCCTCTATATTTTATATTAGAAGTGCTACTTAAACTTCTTAAATTTCTGATGACCCTATCCCTAGTTCAGAAACTCTGTTTTACTCTTTTCAGGAAATTACCTTCTTTCCTCTGATAAAGTGGAGAAAAGAAGTCTTTGGGCTGCATGGAGCTGAGGGAAGGGAACTGCTTCGTAAATGGACTTTCAAACAATCCTCCTGTTTTCAGTTCTGTCTCCACTTGTAAAGGCACCTGGCTCATCAATTTCTAAATATTTTGTGGATTCTACATGCAGATCAAATTGCCTCTTGGCTCTCCCCTTTGTTGTGTTTGGATTCAACTTTCTTGGGTCTGGTTAGTCAATTATTATTCACCCGTATGCTTTCTGGTTTCCAAAATGTTATTGCTGTGGCTCCTCTCCATTCACCTTGGTCTCATAGGTTTATGCTTTTAAAAAAATCTCTTTACTGTCATTTTGGTGGATTTGGAGCAATAACAGAGGTAAATGCTGTGTTCAACCTGCCACTTTAAAGTCTTAGGGTTCCTGGCTGGCTCAGTTAGTAGAGTGTGAGGCTGTTGATACCAGCATAGTGAGTTTGAGCTACACAGTGGATGTAGAGATGTAAAAATAAAACCTTAAAGATATATTCAAAAAAATAAAGTGGGGCTCCTGAGTAGCCAAGTCAGTTAAACATCATACTCCTGATTTTGGCTGAGGTCATGCTCTCACGGTTTGTGAGATCGAGCCCCATGTTGGGATCTGGGCTGATATCGCAGAGTTTGCTTGGGATTCTCTCTCTCCCTCTCTCTGCCCATTACTCTCTCTCTCTCTCTCTCTCTCTCTCTCTCTTTCAAATAAATAAACATTAAACAAATAAAAGTCCTGTGACTTTCATAACAGCCAGGGAAGACATTATTATCCCCATTTACCAAGTGAGAAATGGAGTTCAGATGACTAGCCAAGATTATACAGTATATACTGTTGGATCTAGAACTTGTATTCAGTTTTTCTGACTCTACTCTTTTCACTAAGTTCCCAAAAAAGAAGGCTGTATAATGTAGCTATTAAACGCGTAGTCTTTAGCACCGGAGACCTAGATAGGAGTCTAGGTTTTGCTTTCTAACAGTTGAATTCATATGACAAATTGTTTAGTTTCACTACATTGGAAGTTGCTCATCTATAAAACAGGGATGATAACAATAGCACAAGCTCACCATAGTGTTGTGAAGATTCAATTAGATAATACATGTAAAATACCCAGCTGAGTCCCTGGCATATAGTGAGTGCTCCCTTATTACGATAATGGAAAAACTGAAATGATAAGATGTAATAATGATATGCAGTTTTAATTAACTGAACGATGTCCAGGGAAACTTTTAAATTAATTCTGTAGACATTTACTGAATAATTAGCATGTGCACTGTGGAATGTTTATTCTTCCTTTCTCCTTTATTTGAACCTCTTAATGAAAATATCTTTGATTAGCAAATACTTTAAACCTAGTTGACGTTAGGTGACAAACTTCTGAGTAAGGATAAAAGAATTAGTCAGGGTCACAGTTTTTCTTTCCACCAATATATAATGAAATGAACAGCAAGAATAAAAATTCATTGACAAAGCCCAAAATTCACCAGGAGCTATAAGATAAAGGATACAACCTCACACAGAAATGAAATGTGAAAAAAAAAATTGTGGCCAGTAAAAGAAACAGAATATTCTGGTGTAGTAGGATATGGATCCCCACCCAGCCACCTTTCAAAGCAGATTGAGAGGAAGAAAGGGTGTGTGTGTGGGGGGGGGGGAGTTGACAGCTTCCTGAGTATTCTCCCTAATACCTTCCTTAATTGGTGAAGAATTCTGAGGATGCAAATATATAACTCTGGGGAGGGTGGAGAAATGAAGGAATCCAAGAAAAGTGTTTTATCTTTAAATGTTTTGAGTAGGGTGAAGGGACAGAGAGAGGGGGAGAGAGAGAATCCCAAGCAGGCTCCGTGCTGTCAGCAAGGAGCCCAACCTGGGGTTTGCTCTTACTAATCCATGAGATCATGACCTGAGCTGAAATCAAGAGTCAGATACTTAACTAACTGAGCCACCCTGGGGCCCCCAAGAAGTTAGTTTTAGAGATATACTATTGTGGGAATTCAATGGAGACAATAAGCTTTCCATTTTCCAGGTAACCAAGTTGAGCAAAAGAATTGATACAAGTTACTCAGGAGGGTAATAAATCCCCGGGCTGGATAGACTGGGCTAGGAAAGGGCATTTAACTGAATTTCACAAAAGAGTAGAGCTAATACAGGCATCACTCAACCCTAAGTTCCCTCTTTTCTTCCCCTTATCCTGTATCATCATGTTAGAGTAAATTAGTTAGAAAACAAGTCCAAACTCCTAAACTGGGGGAAGAAAAACTGGCATACACCAGAGCAAAGTGAAAATCTGAATGATCTGTTCATGCTAAGCGTGAACTGGATGAACTGTATGACATGACTACCCTTCAAGCATGGTAGAAGGATCTAGGTCAGAGGAAAACAACTGTTAAGGAAAAACCAGAGTTGGACAGTAGTTAACGTGATTAAAAACAGATTTTATTCATAAAAACTATTCAGGGGAAAGGGGACCTCCGTATAAAACCAGGCTTAATTCTGAGGCGTCTGGGTGGTTCAGTCAGCTGAGCAGACAATTCTGGCTCAGTTCGAGCCCTGTGTCAGGCTGTCTGCTGTTCTGCACAGTGCCTCCTTCAGATTCTCTGTCCCTCTCTTTCTCTGTCCCTCTCTTGCTCACACTTCCTCTCTCTCTCTCAAAAGAAATAAATTTAAAAAACTAGGTTTAATTCTGAATGCAGCTAGGAAAAGTGGGAATTTGTAGTCAAAGAACAGAGTAGGGATGAGATGAATGTCAGTGCATGAAAAATTACTAAGATGAAACATCAGGAATGAGAGGAGATTTCGGCTAACCCAACCTAACAAGATTCTTGCTGAAGATGGGCCAAAGTGACCAAACATCATCTGGGGAATAGTAGGAGACATAGAACTTGGTAACACATCAAAGACGATCAGATACTGAGTTTGAGGGACTCTTGGTAAACTGATGCAAAGATGGACAAAACTTCTCTGAAAAATGGAAAAAAGCCCAAAAGTCAAGGCTAGTTGAGAAGGGGATTCAGAAGAACCTGACTAAAGCTTGGTCAAAGAGAGAATCTTTGTCACATTTCACAACTCAGAGAAGAGAAGCATATTCTTTGAAGCTTATTTCGTTATTTTAGCAATCTCTACACCAAACGTGAGGCTTGATCCCACCACCCTGATATCATGACCTGAGCTGAAATCAAGAGTCCGACACTCAGCTGAGCCACCCAGGTGCCCTGAAGCATATTCCATATGAATGTTTTCTACTGTAGACTTAGTAAGAAGTAATATTTAATAAAATAAGATATCCAAGATGAGATATTAAAACAAGAGAATAATTGATGGGCACCTGGCTGGCTCAGGTGGAAGAGCATGCAATTCATGATTGGGGTTCAAGCCCCACAATGTAGAGATTACTTAAAAATAAAATAAAATATAAAACATCAGAATAATTGATAACCAAAGTGATATAAATAAATTTGAACAACAAGGAATAAAATAGACTTGGCTGAAAATCATGTTAATGTTAAGGAGGAAAGACTTGGAACAATAACTACGAATTGTGAGGGAAAAGCCACAGAAATTTAAGAATTAAAAAAAAAAAAAGGAAGATGGGGGCGCCTGGGTGGCTCAGTTGTTTAAGCGTCGGACTTCAGCTCAGGTCATGATTTTGCAGTCTAAGAGTTCGAGCTCCACATCGGGCTATGTGCGGTCAGCCCAGAGCCTGGAGCCTGCTTCAGATTCTATGTCTTCCCCTCTCTCTGCCCCTCCCATGCTCACGCTCTGTTTCTCTCTGTCTCTCAATAATAAATAAACGTCAGGGCGCCTGGGTGGCTCAGTGGGTTAAACGTCTGACTTCATCCCACTTTGGCTCAGGTCATGATCTCACACTCTGTGAGTTCGAGTTCCATGTTGGACTCTGTGCTGACGGCTCAGAGCCTGGAGCCTGCTTTGGATTCTGTCTTCCTCGCTCTCTGCCCCTCCCCCACTCACACTCTCTCTCAAAAAATAAATATTTTAAAAAATTAAAAAAGTTCTTAATTTTTTTAATGTTTTATTTATTTTTTGAGAGAGAGAGAGAGAGAGAGAGAGAGAGAGAGCAAGCAGAGGAGGGACAGAGAGAAGCAGAGGCAGAATCTGAAGACAGGCTCCAGGCTCTGAGCTAGCTATAAGCACAGAGCAGGATGCGAGGCTGGAACACATGAACTGTGAGATCACAACCTGAGCCGAAGTTGGACGCTCAACAGACTGAGCCACCCAGGCACCTCCAAATATTAAAAAAATTCTTTAAAATAAATAAACGTTAAAAAATAAAATAAGATAAAATAAAAGATGTAGTCAAATACAATCCAAAATTGGGCTAACTGGCATCCTGGAGGAAGAGAACCCAACAAGTTCAAAGGTAATAAGAATTATTGTTTGGAAAACTACCCATCTTATACCACGGAAAACTGATTTAGAAAAGTTAACACAGAGCTTTATTCTGATTATGTTCTTAAACTTCAGGGTTAAATGTATAAATCCTTCATATATCTTGAAAGGAAAGAAAATCATGTATAGGAAAAATTTTAATTCATCTGAGACTTCTCTATAGCAAATGTCAGGAAAAAGGACAAAATGTAAATTCTGAGAGAAAGAAAATAAAGAAAATGTGAGCCCAAAGTAATATTTCTATACAAGTTTGTTCAAGTATAAATGCAATAGGTAGACAAGAACGAACACGGTAACACCCCCCAAAACCAAATAATCCAATTTAAAATTAGGCAGAAGACAGGAACAGACATTTCTCTAGAGAAGATATACACATGGCCATCAGACACATGAAAAGATGTTCAACATCACTCATCATCAGGGAAATGCAAATCAAAACCACAATGATATATCACCTCCCATTTATCAGAATGACTAAAATGAATGTAAAAAACAACAGGTGTTGGCAAGGATGCTGAGATTTTTAGACATTCACGCACCATTGGCAGTAAAGACTGGTATAGTCACTGTGGGATACAGTATGGGGGTCCCTCAAAAAATTAAAAATAGAACTACCATATGATCCAGTAATTGCACTACGGGGCATTTATGCAAAGAATTCAAAACCACTAATATGAAGGGATACATGCACCTCTATATTTATCATAGCATTATTTACAATAGCCAAATTATGGAAGCAACTGAAGTGTCCATCAATTGATGAATGAATAAAGAAGATGTGGTGTGTGTGTGTGTGTGTGTGTGTGTGTATTGGAATATCATTCAGCCACAAAAAAGAATGAAATCCTGCCATTTGCAATGACACGGATGGAGCTGAAGAGTATAATGCTAAGTGAAATAGGTCAGAGAAAGATAAATACCATATGATTTCATTCATATGTGGAATTTAAGATACAAATGAAATGAGCAAAGAGGGGAAAGAGGGAGAGAGTGAGAAATCAAGAAACCAATTCTTTTAAAAAATGTTTTTATTTATTTTTGAGACAGAGTCCAAGCAGGGGAGGGGCAGAGACACACACACACAGAACCCAAAGCAGGCTTGAGGCTCTGAGCTATCAGCACAGAGCCTGACATGGCACTTGAACCACGAACTGCGAGATCGTGACCTGAGCTAAAGTCAGAAGCCACCCAGGTACCCAACAAATTCTTAATTATAAAGAACAAACCAATGATTACCAGTGGGAAGGTGGGTGGGGGGATGGGTGAAAAAGGTGATGAGGATAAAGGAGGTTACCTGTCATGATGAGCACCAGGTGATTTATCTATGGAATTGTTGAATCACTATATTATACACCTGAAACTAACAAAGCACTGTATGTTTAGAAAAAGAAAAAGAAAAAAAGAGAAAGAAAGAAAGGTAATGTGGCCATTAGCCATTCTTAAACTACTTAGCAGAGAAATCACATGTACCAGGACATGAGTAAAAAGAAAACGTCTGGGGGCGCTCCTGGGTGGCTCACTCGGTTAAGCGTCCAGCTTTGGCTCAGGTCATGATCTCATGGTTCGTGGGTTCGAGCCCCACATCGGGCTCTGTGCTGACTGCTAGCTCAGAGCCTGGAACCTGCTTTGGATTCTGTATCTCCCTCTCTCTGACCCTCCCTTGCTCACAATGTCTCTCTCTGTCTCTCAGAAATAAATAAAAAACATAAAAAAAAAAGAAAACCTCTGGGAATGGTGAATCTGGAGGATAAAAGGACTGGTGGTAAAAGCTCTGAATCTGTTTGAATATAGAAGTGAGATTAAATAAGTAGAAGAAATATGGTTACTAGAAGCCATAAATATTATAAACCCTGAAAAGATAGAAATAATATAAACCACAAAAATTGAGAGTTGGAGTCAGAGTTTGGGAGGAAGTACAGTAATGTTATTTCATTTTGCAAAGCAAGTAGTCAATTGACACTATTCATCAAGAAATATGGGTTGTTCTGCTTTCTTCACATTTATACTTTCTTTGCCCATATTATTTTGACTGTTCTATCTTTGCTTTCTCTTATATATATATATTTTTTCACCAATGTGTGTTGAATTCTAATCTACATAAACTGATTCCTTAATAAATGTTGTTGAAGTAATTTGGCAGATTGCATAGAGCTGTAAATTCTATGAGGATTGGGAATATATTTTTTTATCTTTGAATTCTCTCAGCACCTGGCATGGGGACTTGCACATAGTAGACCACTAATAATCTTTTTTTTTGAATAAATGAATTAATTTGCTTTGTTTCATATACATTTAATTTCTAGAGCAATAACTGAAGACTGGCTGGAAATATAAAGAAAATGAGCCATATTTGAAGAATATAATAAAGCTTGTCACTCACATCTGAGAGACCTATTATAAATGCTTCTGATGCCTCATTAAAGACATTCTGTTGTTTTCAGAATGCATTTTTTCCATAATAAAAAATCTCCTCTTGCTATAATTTAAACATTGACACTGCTATCAAAATGATCAGTTCCAAACACAGAACTGATTCTGTCATTTCTCTGCTTAAAAACCTGCAAACCGCACCCCTTCCCCAGTCTATACATCAGAGTCCAAATTCATAACTATGGCATGGAAGGTCTTATATGATCTGTTCTCAGTCCATTTCTTCCCAGCCAATGCATTCCATATGTTACCTACCGAGGGGCACTTGCAATTTCTAAAGCATGCTGTACATATTTGTGCTTCTATGTCTTTATCATGCTGTTTCCTCTATTTCAAATGTCACTCCTCAAATCATATCTTGCTCTTCTGTTGTCTACACCCATCACCATACTACTCATTCCTAGGGGCTCAAGTCAAATACTTTCTCATGGGAGACTGTGCTGTCTCCCGTGCTTAAATAATTATACCATTTGTTGTTCTCATACAGTACTTTGCCCATGCTCCATATGTTATATAACAGCTAACTGTACACCTAACACTCTCTTCTAGATTGTGAATTTTTTGTTTGCACATCTCATTTTCCCATATTCTTTGGGCTATGTCTTATGTTTTCTAGAAAGCTGTCATAGAGTATGTGCCTAACACACAGTAAATCATCAGTAAATGTAGTTTGGAATTAAAAAAGCCACATGCACTTAAATTTCCACATAGAAATACACATTAAAAATTCTTCTAAATGTAATGGGGGCTAACTGAAAATCCTGAGTTAGTAGAAGATAGAAAAACTGTCTCTTAAACTATTGGTGATTTCTGTCCTGATGAAAGAGAAGACTTGAACATTTCTTCAGAGGTAGACTGCTCTGAAAAAACTACATGGATTGTTTAACTACTCATATTAAAGCAAGTATGCATTTATTACTGTTGGAAAACTGTAACTTGAGTGTAGATGCTTTAGTTTGTGAAGCAGAGTGCTCTCTCCATTTCGATATGCAAACCTTTGTGTGTGGAGCAGGAGCATTGCTTCCACCGACATTGATGTAGAAGAGAAAAACTGTTTGTTTTCTCTCTATGGATGTAGACCACATATGTGTTGTTTCTGTGGAGTTGCGAATGTCCTTGTTTCAGCCCTTGCTCTTAGAAGAACAAAAGCTGAGCTCTAAAAGATACAGTCAAACAAGGACAGGCATGATCCTTACTGCTTACTGGAGAACTAATTATGCAAAGGGACTGGACTGGCTTTGGTGAGGCTCTATCTGGACCTACCTATAAAGATTAACTCAGACTTTGTGAGATATGTGCTGGGTTTGGACTGTTATGTTCTGAAGGTAATGGTCCAGTTGGTCAAAGATTAATGTCACACTCCTCAGGATGGGAGGTGGGGTTTCCTCTAACCGATTGCGCCACTGGAGCTCCTGGGGTTTCCTCTAAAGGAGTAGATATTCCCATGGCCAGTTATCCTATGGAAAATCAGAAACTGGGACAGAAAGTGGGACTTTGAAAATGGACCTTAAACTGGGTGAAGAGAGTTGTTTTCTTCTCTGAGCGGTTGAGCCATGAAGACATGGTCAGGGGAACTCTCGATGGGGTCTGTCGCCAGCCACATGGACCCTGGCTGCAAGCTCAACAATAAGGCAGACCTCTAGTCCATGAGGGTTTTGAGAGTAGCCATGTCATGCCCGCAGTTTACTCTGGATTACTCTTTCATTCTAATATTGTTATGTAGCCCTGGTCTTAACTGTGCTGGAAGGAGACTTTGACGGGAAGAGCCAGAGTTTGTGATGTCCTGGGAAAGAGGAGGCAGTGCTTCTTCGTGCCAGATCCCAAGGCAATGGTGAAAGTGGCATTGGCTGGAGAGAGATCAGTATCACCAAACATCAGGGTATGTGACATCTGAAATAGAGGCAGGAGTTATTTAGTTATTTCAGGCATATGTTGGTGACAGCATCCCCCTTTGGGACTCCTCAACAGTAGAAGGGAGGGAAACTTCAAAGGGGGCTGATATCCTAATAATTTGGAAAATGGGAGCTCAGAGTCACTGTAGCTTGGAGTTTTAAATACAGCCTCTTTTACACCCAAAAAATTCATGAAAGCTATCTGATTATCAAGGGCACATGAGGCCTTTTATTGAATAAAGCCTTTTTATTCTGGACATCCTACTCAATAGACTTGAGAAAAACAAAGACAAACAAAATATTCCTCAGTTTGATTTCATATGAGTCTTTTCTTTTTAGTTTTCCCCAGGCTTTTGCTCTCAATCCCTGTACAGGCATACATTTTCACCAGAAACTGATAGTTTCTTGCTTTTTTTCCATTATGCATCTATCCTCTGTTTTCCTCACAAAGTGTTCTGAATAAGAGAGTAAGGGAAAGTTTGAAATTCTTTCTGGATATTATACATAAGCATGTATGAATATCTAACTGGTCTTTCAATGAGGTGAACAGCCAAGTTGATATGATTTTCTTAGGCTGAACAGGAATGTTACTTAACACATTGGCATAGCAGCCACAATCTCATCCTTGTGGATTGCATCTATGGTCATACTCTGAAAAAAGACTGCATTCAATTCCTGAGAGCTTTTCTGGATTCATGATGCTTTGCCTTTTTATTCTAACAGCTGCTTATTTGCATAACCTGTTAAAGACATTTCCCTACCATCAAACTACTGGGCTTCCTCTAGCTCCTTGGACATTTTTTCTTGCTCTTACAGATCCTGTAAACAAATAGCAACTTTTGGCTTCAACGTAAGTTCTGCCTGCCTGAAATCTTTCATTGTCTTCTTCCAATTACACAACAAAGCCAAGTTTTGCAAAATATCACTTTGGCTATTAATAATTTCATTTGTCTCCAAGACCTACCTGAAATTCTTACTTTTTTCATTTATCTTTCCCTGGGACTTAGATGCTATAAAATATCTATCTCATTTACTTCACACAACAATCACTTATTGAATACTTACTATGTTGCACATACAAGGCTACCTGCTGTGGCTACAAAGTAGAGGAACTCACACCTGGTTTAATGGCTAGAATATTTGACTTAATGTTCTAGTTTCTTAACTCCTCTAGGATTACATTGAAAAGTGGGACCTACTCTTATTACTATTGAATGGCATAAAGGAGAATGCAGCTAATAAAGAGAGCAATCCAGGTGATAACTGAAGTGGGGGTGAGTCCCATGCCAAAAAAAATGGGAGAAATATTGGAACCCAAGGACACGAGAAAAGATGCATTATTTTATTTAAGTAGGCTCTATGCTCAGTAAGGGGCTTGAGCTCAGGACCTGAGTCAGCCAGGTGCCTCTGGGTAAAAAATGTACTTTAAAGGTCAGATGTTTTCTAAGTTAATGTAGGGTTTCATTTTTGTTATGTGTTTTCCTATAAACAACAGTATAAATGAAAATAATGGGAAATTATGCATCTTTCATCATTTCTTAATAAATTTTGACATTTTGTGTTGATTAATCTTTTACATAACATTTCCTTCTATCAAAAATTTTTGAGGGAGGATATTATGCTTCTTAGTAACGTTTTCATAAAGAACATAAGAACTTTAGATATGGGGTCACAAAGAGCAGGATACAATTTTTTTTTCTCTGTGACATATATCTCATGACATACTCGGGTGTTTTGTTGAGGAAGTCTGAAAATATGGTAATTCTAGTTCTGAAGGTGCAAGGAAAGGACCCATCACTTCCTCTGCACCCTACCGGCTGAGAGAGCACACCTCAGTCTCTTTTGTCTTATGAAAATAAAAGGCAGGCGTAGGGTTTTGGAGTGGAGGGTTTCCTAGGGGTTAAACCCGAGTGCTTAAGAGCCCTTGCGAACCTTACAGCTTTTACTTCAGTAGCTACTGTAAAACAGATGTTGTTTAAAATAAGAGGGCTGGAGCAGAGAGGCCCGTTGCGCCGACCTGGGGTAGAGCTCAGGTGGGGCCAGCCGCCTGGTCCGGAGCGGAAGGTGCCTGCATTCTGCAGGTGCAAGGATTGTTATCTTGCACCGCCCCTGCTCCCGAGAGGGCGGGACTCGCGGCGTTGCAGAGTGTGGGACTTGGCCCCTGAAGCAGAGTCTAAACGTATTCCACGCAGCAGACATTTATCCAGCCGGGTGCCCACACCTGGCACGGGGGAGGGGAAACAGCTTCTACAGGAACCGCAGAGACAAGAGGAGCCCCTCGTTTGGGACGCCAGAGGGCTGGTCCCGCTAGGCTCTGTCCGACTGCTTTCCCGTGATTGCTTCCTCCACCTGTCCATCATTCCAATACCCTATTTCTATTGGCTCCACTCTCTGCCACTCGGTTCCGCCGCGCTGACCCTCCATTGGCCCCTCTCAGGCCGACGCCCCGCCCCACGAACTGGGCATGGGGAGTGGGGCGCGGAGAGAGAGCGGGGCGCTTGCTCTGGGCTTGGGGGAGGCGGTGGCGGAGAAGAAGGAGGAGAAGAAGGAGGAGCTGGGCCAGCAGGAGGCAGCGGCCTCGACCCGGCAGGGGTGATGGTGCAGGTGCCCGGGGCCCGCGAGGAGCTGCCCGGCTGAGGGGCGCCTGGTCCGGGGTCCGCAGCGCCGCCGCGTCTCTCCCGGGGGCGGTCGGTCGGGCGGGAAGATGCTGAGCAGGTTGATGAGCGGCAGCAG
The DNA here is from genome assembly GCF_006229205.1 of Suricata suricatta. Lineage (NCBI taxonomy): Eukaryota > Metazoa > Chordata > Mammalia > Carnivora > Herpestidae > Suricata > Suricata suricatta. The sequence continues at coordinate 84,055,110 of NC_043708.1, read as the reverse complement.
CAGGAGCCTGGAGCGCGAGTACAGCTGCACCGTGCGGCTGCTGGACGACAGCGAGTACACCTGCACCATCCAGGTCAGTGCCGCGCTGCCCTGCCCGCGGAACCCCTTCGTTCCCCGAGTCTGGCCAACTTGGCCCGCGGCCGCCGCCCGGGGTCGCCGCAGACCCCAGTGCTTTGTCCGTCCCCGGCTGCGGCGGACGGCCCCGGTGCGGAGAGCGCCTCCGCCCGAGACCGGTCCCGGGCGGGGTGCCGGGCGCTCCGCGCAGCTGCGGTCAGAGTCCCTCCGTCCCGGACCCTCAGCTATCCGTCTGCCCTCTCCAGGGTAGGGCACCCCATCCTGCCTCCTCGAGCCTGACACCGGGAAGCGTCTTCCGCAGGCGTCCAGAAGGAGGCGGGCAGGGAGGGAGCCTCTTACCCGGGCCGCCCCGTCGAGGGGCGCAGGCTTTGGCTCTCCAGCCAGGCAAGGACCGCTGGCCGGCTTTTCTTATCTATCTTTGGTTGGAAGGATAATGCTGTATGTCATAATCACCCCCCCCCCCTCCAGCATTTGTGAGTCAGAGCTCTCAGAAGGTAGAAGTGAACGCGCAGCCCATGCAGAGTGGCCTATGGAAGGGAGCCCAGAGGCTGGATTAGCCCCCCTCCCTGTCTTTCGTTCCCCAAATCTCATTGTGTTGGGCAATTCGGGGCGGGGGCGTGAGGTAAAGATTTAGCAACAAGTTCCAGAGATTTGAGGGTTGGCCGTGGCAAGAAAGAATCGGTGACTTCTAAATAACGCCAACAATACATTAATGCTTCGCAGCATTTCTTCAGAAGCCTGGTATTTTGGAAGGGATTTTTACAACCTCTTGCTTATGTGTTTTCACTACTGCCGTGTGTCACGTCTGGAGTAGTAGTCTTTCCCAGGAATGCAGTCACAGCCCTCTCTCCTCCTCTATAAAGTCAGTGGTAGGAAACATTGACAATGCTCCGGTGTTTAGAGGCTCCTGCGCTCGCTGCCGGAAACTGCTCTTTCTGGAGAAGCAAATTGAGTTGGACCCAGAGGGGTCTCATCTGATCCCTCGCTTTTGCTGCAAGAAACCAGAGGGGGCTTCTTGCCTCAGATGTGGCAGACAAACACTGTCGGCCGCTGGTTCTACCCTCTTTGTCTCCCGGCCCCCCAACCCCCATTTATTGTTATTATTTTTTTTTGCTGACAATGCTCAATAGCGGAAAATAGCGGTGTGTGAGAAAGACGCTGGGTAGCGTGTGAGAGCAGCTGCTCTCCGCTGAGTCCGTGCTCAGTTCAGCTTTCTCTCCACTTTCCCTTTTCTCCCACTCCCCAAACCAGCTCTGGGCATAAGTGCTGTCTGCTGTCAAAGATCCAGGAGGGCAGAGAAAGAACAAAATCTCTTGTTAAGGCTACTTAAAGACAGGCATAAAGATGCTAGCCATCAAGTGAAAAGGATTTTTGTAGTTGAATATGATAGATGTTCTGTATCATTTTCTCACAGAATGAGTGTCATGCTACTTTTTGTTTCTATTGTATCCTTATGTGCCATGTACAGTTTTTTTGTTTTTGGTTGGGGGAGGAGAAAACATTGACTTGACATATTCACCATTTCAATACATTGTGCAAAGCTTTTATAGTCTTTATCCTTTTGTTTTAAAATGTAAAGCATTTACACAATAGCATATCAAGGCCAGTGTGAGATTGAGACTTTGTGAGTCCTAAGAATACTTTGGGGTATATGGTGAAATAAAATTCCTGTGGCAGGTCATTAACTTTTGCCAAGGTATAGAGTACAAATGAAACACAGTTCACATCATCACTCCACTAGTGATGTCTTGTGGTTTTTAAGGTCTCACAATAAGACAACTAGTTATTTTTACCAGGTAGTGGAACCTTTGAGGTTGGTTGATTGGTATTATAGTTGTGGATAGTTTTTTATTACTGTTAAGAAAAATAATATTTTTAAGTCAAACAGGACTTACTGGGTTTATGCTTGCTATATCTTACTATGGTTGTTTCTTTTCCTGCTGGTTCTATTTTACATTTAATACAAGTTAATGTGTTATAAAAATTTAGGCCAGGTAAAAAATTAAGCTTGGTGTAACATGATTATACTGTAGTGAGTGTCCACTGTCTAGACATGTTAATGGTTGTGCATTGTGATTCTTGCACTAAAATTTTAAAAACACAGGAATTCTGAACTGTATGTAATATTGTCAGTCTTTGGCACCACTATTGTGAATTGCTTTTGTTTTTACCCAATGTGAGGAAATGTCAAAAAAAAAAAGAGGAATCTTATGTGAAATTAACATTTTGTGCCTGAGCTTTTAGAGACTGAGCTTTTCTTAGTAACTTTCACCTCATACATTTCTGTAGTGTGTGTTTGTGTTTGTGCATGTGCTTATTTGTCAAGTATTGGGCACAGCATCTTTTAAATCAGTATGGAAAGGAGCTGTGATCTATTTGCTAGGTTAAAGTAATATTCTTAACATTTTAGGAATTGGAGTACAGTATATTAAAAAAATGGTGATAATTTGGACTCATTTTCATTAGAATATTGTATGCCAAATTTTTCTTTAAGGTATGTATTTTAGAGTGATTTCAGTACTTTTTGGGATAATCGGAGAACATTTAGGGTATTAGAGAGTCAGAAATGTATCACTAAGTTAGAGCCATAATAGCCACATTTGGTAAATTTTAGTTGTAGGAAATTCTGTCAAAGTATTGGTCTAGCCTTTCATATTGCACCAGTTCTATTGATCTAGCATTTAGGATGTGACTATTAAGGTAAGGAAAATACCTTATATCCTCTCAATGAAGGTTGCCACAGTTACCAGACTATTCTTTTATTCTTTCAGATATGCAAATGTATTTGTACATCATGAGAAATGAAAATATACATAGGAGGGTTGTAATATAATTGCTCTCCTGTGAAGAACGTTGTTAACATCTCCCTGCCAGTTTTGAAGGTCATTGCCTCATAAATGCAGATCCAGTCCATATTTTTTACACATCTGTTTAATTTATGAATATCTACATTTATTTACTACTTTTACTATCCTACCTTGTTATTTTATTTGGGAGCAAATAGGAAAAATGAAAAGGCTACCTAATATCTTTGAACTTAGTATATCAAATGGACTCATTTAAATGTTTAGGCTCATAATATCCTAAGTAATAGATTTTTGACTATGTTTTGAACTTAATAGTTTATAAAACATTTAGAATATATATTACAGGAATGTCAGTAGAAATCCATATCAAAAATAGATATTTTCACATCATATTAATAACTTTTTTTCCGATTACTGAAAAGTAAAGCTGCCCTAGAAATGAATTTGATTTTACTGGGAACACATTAAAATAATAACTGATCAAGCAGCTGGGTTAAATGTGTTTTTGCAGTTAAATGAGGTACTATCATAAATAAAATGCATATGTATAGAAACAGTTCTATAGTGAAACCAAGATCTGGATTTGACTGTGGCTCAGCCATTTACTAACTGTGAGACCTAGGGAAAGAGAGGGAGTCCTGGGGGAGAGAACAAATGTATTGAGCCTCATACTTGCCAGGTGTCCCACTTGCTTTCTCACTTAGCTCACAACAGCATGTGGATTCAGTATACATCTCTTGTACCAGCTGAAAATAATACAGTTGTGGATTGGTGGGAAAGCTGATGTTTCTTGAATGGGCAGCTCTGTACTATGCTGTCTGCTAGGTGCTTTGCTTATACCTTACATCAACTATTTGAGAGGTAGGTGTTATTATCCTCATTTTACAGATGAAAGGCTCGGATGACGGAACTTGCTCAAAGTTAGTAGTGGATGGCTGTACTATATTAAAACCCTGGTCATTTTGTCTCTGAATCCCAGCTTTGTTCCCTCTATTCCTTCTGACCTCCTATTTTAGTATATGTGCTGCTGAAGCAAGCACCCTTCTGACCTCCTGAGTCAGTTCACCTGTCTCTATCTTAATTTCCTCATCTGTAAAATGGGAATAATAATACTTCATAGTAAAGAGAAAATTATTTGGTAGTGTCATTACAAATAATAACAAGATTTAAACGGACTAATCTACTGTACTTACATTGTGCCTTATTCTATTCAAATAAAATTTAGGATTGAGAAATAATGTTTTCGTTTTTGGAAAATAAATCAAATTAAGCCCTAGGTCTCCTTAAAATGATTTCTGATTAATCTCAGTGAAATTGTAAAATCCAAAGCTGGAATAACTGGATTTTGTAGTAGAACTCTTCTCTAAAATTCAAGCGTTCAGGTTTGGTTTTCTTCTGTCCTACCAAATCTTTGGCTTTAGAGGGGCATTTATTTCCTGGACTGACGATGATTTATCTTTTCTAAGAATTTCTCTCATATTTGGTAAGCAAAATCCTTGATTTCATTAATGCAAAAGGGATGTTGTTAGAGAATTAAGATAATTTTATTCACAGAAAAACACAAAGCTGTTGTATTTTCATGAATATTGTTTTTTTTTAAACTTTGTTTTAAAAAAGTAATTATGGTGTCTCAGGATCTGTTACAATAGTAAGTCAGACTCTAATTCTTGAAACTAAGTTCCAAAATTAGCTTTCTAGAATCCTAAAAGCATTCATATTCTGTTTAATTTGTATATTGAAATATGTATTATATAAAATGAATGCAGATCAACCTTTAAGGACAAAAGGTAAATTTTAGATGTGTATTTATGCTCTCATTCTTTCTCTTTTTGAAAAAGTCCAGTTTAAGGAAATAACAGTGGCATCCAAGAGAAACCTAGAAGCATTCACCACAACAGATTTTACTCAAGGGTATTTGTATGAATTTGCATTCAGTTAAATGCTTGGAATAAATATGCTAGACAAGGCAACTCAACGTAGTGTATAATAAAAGAGCATTGGGTTTTTGAATCCTCTGTTTGTTACATTGCCCAGAGACAAGTTGATCATGTCTGTGCTAGTGTTAATATCACACTTAAAAAAAAATAAGAGGTTTGCTAAGATAAAATCAGATAAAGACAAAAACCAGTCATTTTTATTACACAATTGTAGTCGTTTATGTATAGGTATTAAAATGTGTGACCCAAAATAAGCAAGGTGGTAGTTTAAGTGTTATAATTATGATAGTAAAATATTTCAGGTTATTTTAATAACTTTTCTAGTAGATTGTACTTTAGAATTTTTAAAGGGGACAGTAAGAGGGAGCTATGAATTTTAAACCCTAAGAATTATATCACAGTGACTTACATGGTTCTAGTTCAATGAATATTTGTTCTGATTTGTTTGTGCTACATGATGGCTGTGTTAACTCCAATACTTTAAAATTTCTTGTGTCTGAAAACAACAAACATTCTCTAACAACTGTATAACCCTTTTAATAGTTTCAATCCATCCCATTCCAAACCACTTTGCTTTTTAGTCCTTATCCCTGGTGAGAAGTATGGTATGTATATGTGGTATTTTACAGAGCCTTTGAGGTCTCTGATAAATTTCTGCAATTATCCTTTGTTGAATTAGTAGAACTGTGGTGTAGATCTCCTATGATTTTTTGGTTTGTCTCTTAGGATTTCAAGCCTTTCAGGTCTCCCCTCCCCCCATCTGCAGGTTTAGAAGGCTTAGATCAAATGAATACTCTGTAGTACAGTGCTTCATGGGGAGTTGGAGGTCTGGCAGAATTAGGATATTGACATTGGAATTACCACAGCCACAGAAACCTCCTTCACTCCTTTCCCCTAAGTCAGTGCCACATAAAATCTCCTCACAGCCTCATTTTCTAACCTCTTGCCCCAACAGGAAGAGAACCATGCTTCCCAAACCTGTTTCCAATTGTGCCTATTTTACGTTGCATTCATCTTCTGATAGCCTCATCTGTAACATTCTGACTCTGCAGACCCTGTTTCATGGAGTAGCCTCCTATGGGACACTGTTCCTCACCTCTGCCTAGCCACAGCTTGTACAACAGATGGGAGTATCATGGAGGACTGGCAACAACCTTACAGCTTCTATTTCTTACCTACATGGTGCTCAGGGAGGAGGATGTGGCTCTCCTGGAGGTCAGGTGGCAGTTGTTGCCCCTCTGTTTTCTGGCCTCAGTACTTAGGGCTCAGGCAAACCACCTGAATGGTTCTCTCATGCAGCTGAGAATTTTGAAGAGCACTAATGAAAGCATCTCCATTCCTATGTTGTAGAGTGAATGGTATTTCCCCTAAGAGAGCAAAATACCTTGTCATATGTCCATCCTAGCTACTGAAGTAGACCTCCCATTTCTTTAAGACACTAGATCTGGGTGGGTGGCCAATACAACTTTTTGTACTTTTACAAATATTTTAAATATCAGTGGAGCCCAAGAGAGTAGGGAAAGCAGTTTCTCTTAGAGGCTAACCCCTAGATTTAAATTATGGATCTCTTGCTGTCCAAGGCCATTATGTGATCCTCATTATTGTCAATATTTTGAGCAAGATCTTCTATATTGGTCTTTCACCAACTGTAAATGCTATATTGTTTCTAAGGATGGTGTTTTACTTCTGTGCCTTTCCAACTTAATTGTATTATATCCTAGATTTGGAAAGCAGGAACGTGTATAGTTAGGTTCAAATTCTCCAGGCTTTTGCTTGCTACTGAACACCAACTTGTGTGAATCAAGTCCTCTAAGGGGATCCTTCCGTGCCATGCTCATACAGGGAAAATAATTGGGCCACATGCTTGGCAACCACTGAGTTTGTGTACAATAGCTCCATTCACTTGTCTACAGAAAACACCCCTTTGACAGTGATTATAGCCTTCATTCCCCCTCCTCTACTTCTGACTCCTTGCATTATCATGACCTCATCTGCTGGTCTGTATTTAGAGACACTTTGGACCACTCCAGAAATGCTTCAGGACTCATTTCTTTATGTTACGGATCATTTCAAAGACTTAGACAACCCCTGCCCACCAAGGGAAACCATTCCAGATCAGGACCAAACTAGCTATTTTTATGCCTTATTTGAGCCATATTACTGTGTCACAGCACAGGTTTTTTTTTTTTTTTTTTTCCTTTTGTAGAAATTGTGAACCTTGTTAGAAAGCAAGGAGAATGAAATAGGGGGATGAGTTAAAGCAGCGGTTCTCAAAGTGTGGTTCCTGGATGAGCAGCATCAGTTTCACCTGGGCATTTGTTACAAATGCAGATTTTTGGCCCCACTGCTGACCTAGTGAATCAGAAATACAGGGGATAGAGCTCAGCAGTCTGTTTTAACCAGGTAAATCTTAGGCTTTTTGAGGTTTGAGATCACTAGTATTGTGTCACACAGATATTTAGTAAAATCGATGAGCATTGTTGATTGAGTATAATAAGTGAGGGAGAAAGAGAAGCCATGTGTGAATCTCATATTTCTAATTTTTAATTTATTTCCAAGTGGCCTTAGCTGATGCTCTACCCTTGTAAGGTAAAAGTTAGTTTATTTGCAGATATGCATACCATTTTCAAATGGGCAGGAGTCTATGGTGGGTCATCATTTCAGTTTAATGCCCTTATATTTGTTTTATTTTTGTCTTCCCCAATCTAGAACTAATATGATTATTTTATATTTCTATACTGTTTCTCAGAGAAATCTTAACTTAAAGTCCTGGGGGTGTAGGAAGACACTTGTTTGCAAACATGTAGAGAGCAAACAATAAATGTCATGGAATTCGGTGCTAAGACAAGGTGGTATGTTGTGGCAGTGCGAATCTGGGGGACTCGAAATTAATAAATATTTCTCAAAGGAGGTGAGATTTGAACTAGGTCATGAAAGAGTGCCAAAAGCAGAAAATGGGCTGTGAGGATGGATAAAGGGCATTCCAGGCTGAGGTAAAAGCAGGCTACTTTAAGGTAGAAAAGCTAAAAATGTAAAGCCAAATATATTTAGTCTTTACTATGTTTATCTGACGTACTCTGGTACAGTTGAGTCAAATAACAATCTACTTGCCTAAGAAAAATTGCTGTCAGCAAATTTCAATCATTCTTGACGTTCTCAGAAGAGTTAATCTAAACTAAAAATAACACAAAGCTGGTGTTGAATTAAATCTAACTCCAAGAGTATATAACATAAATTAAGATTCTTCACAAAGCAATAGCATCACATTAAAGGTAGAGTCATGTATCAATCTGTGCTAATTCTATGGCTGCAGCAACTATGCATATACTTTTGTTTCCAGGGGACTCATCTCTGGCACCAGTTTATTTATCTACACTGAAAAAGAGAGTATCAAATCCCAACATTCAGCTAATGTTTGAAAATCCTTTGGCTGATATAATGCAGCTTAAATGGTGCATTAACAGTTAAGAAATGTGATTAGTGGAGCCCGAAAAGGCACATGTCTGCATCTCTGTTCCCAAACCTAAGTGGCCACCAAAAATCACTTTCCTAGAGGTTGGAGGAGTGCTTCCCTGGATTCCCCAGTGAACTCCTGTCTGCCAGCACTGAAGTTCCCAGCCTGACACAGGGTGCACTTTGAGCACTCCACACAATGCCAGGCTAGAGCTTTGGGGATGGGAACCTCCAGGAAAATACTGTTTGGCATTTAGGCAATCAATGTTCGGCAGAATGCCAATGCTAATAGGTTATTTTGCTCTGGAGAAGGAGAAAAAGAAGGGATAGTTTAGAGACTGATGAATAGGGGAATGACTGACAATACAGGCACTCCACTTTGTTGGAAAGATTAAGGAGGCTTGCTGTGAAGTGGTATTATGGGAGCCAGATAAATTAGCAAAGGCCCACAGGCCCAAGACCTGAAAGAAATAGTGGTTCATCAAAACAGCATGCCCCAGGGCACACTGAAATGTCTGGCCACTTCCATTGAACTTGTAGTAGAAAAAAGCCAAATCATTAGGAACCCTTATAGTCTGGTAGTCCATTCAGGCACTCCATAGTCAGGCAAATTATCCTTTGCTTCCATGCAGGTGCAAAGCCTTATTTCCATATTGTCTGATTTAACTCCAGGGCCCTACTCTGGGCCTTAGCCTAATTTTGAGGACACCCAAGGGGAAGAGTTGGCTTCACAAGTACCAGAGGATTCCATATTACTCTAGGTAGGAGATGCCACTAAGATTATTGTTTTGCCAGACATGGGCCAAGCAGATAAAGCATTGATCACAGCACAAGGAAGTATAATTAATTCATCTTAGATCTCAAGTACTTCTAGGGAATAATTTGTTAAAAATTTTTTTGGAATGTTTATTTTTTGAAGGAGATAGAGATTGTGTGAGCAGGGGAGGAGCATAGAGAAAGGGAGACACAGAATCCAAAGTGGGTTCCAGGCTCTGAGCTGTCAGCACAAAGCCTGTTGCAGGGCTTGAACTCACTGTGAGATCCTGACCTGAGCCAACGTCGAACACTCAATAGACTGAGCCACCCGGGCACCCCTGCAATGATTTCTTAATAAACAGACTCAGTGAGACTGTACTATAACTTCAGGTCTGGTGTTTCAAGACTGGGTCTTCACAGTGGGAAGCACTGCCCATGGCTAGGAGAGTCTATATTTTGGACAGCTGAAGTTGGTGAAACTGGAGGGAGAGTTAAGATAATTGATAAGGAGAAACAAAAGATCAAAACCAGAGAAACTGTTGGGATGGAGCAAGATGAGTCCTAAGCAGACATCCCTGTTCAGAATCTGGAGTGAGAATCTGGAGAAGCAGGTTGGGGACAATGAAAGAATATTGGATGTCTATTTTTTGTTGTTACAGCTGTGTGTGATTAAGAGAGCTTTAATGGTTTAAAGGCATCCTCTGAGATTGGCCCCCATGTGGGGGTAATTAAAACACTCAAGAATTGGGGCACCTGGCTGTCTCAGTTGGTGGAGCATGAGACTCTTGATCTTGGGGTTGTGAGTTCAAGCCTCACACTGGGCCTAGAGCTTACTTAAAAAATAAAAATAAAATAACTCAACAATCAGTAAGTCATGTTGAATACCTCACTGACCAAGACTCTGCCAGAACACGCTGGAATTGACCCTAGGGCCCTCTGCTGGGCCAGACACTATTTCTTATTGAATCATGGGAGGCAGGGTTCACAGTGGTCCTGGGGAAGAGGGGGAGGCCTTTTAGGGCTATGGCTATTTGCTGACTGATAGAGTAATACGCACATGCACACGTACCTGCACACACACAGAAGTAAGCTGTCCATTTGCTGCTTGCCAGATATAGGGTCCAAATGGTCTAGGTTTTACTTTCCTGTGGCTCAGTAGGCTCTTTCTTACCTTTCACATGCTTCCAAAATGCGACTTTGATCATTTTATCTTTCTAAATCCTTCAAGATCTACTGGATAACAGCCTTTTAGCATGGCCTAGATGCTCTTCTGTTACCTCTGCTGCCTTTCTTTCAAGACTTGTCTCCTGTTGTCCTCTAAATGCATTTTATTCTGCTTTGTAGACCATCAGCTTCTTATCACCTTATTTGAAGGTAGACTTCCTCCACAGTGTTGTTGGGCTGTGCTTTGGGGGACCTTATAGCATTTACCACATTCACTTGTAAATATTTACTCACATGTCTGCCTCTCACTAGACAACTGTTTGAAGGGCAGAGATTGCATCTTTGTATAGTTAGTATCTAAGGTCTCACCTAGGGGATCCATAAATGTAGATTGTAGATGTTCAGGAATGAAAAAGTTACCTTCGATAAAGAGGATTAATTATAGTGCAAATGTAAGGTTACCTCTAAGTTGAGCTAAATTGATTTTAAGAAATGAACATCAGATTTTTTTGGACTTTGGGGTACTATTATAGTACTTTAAAAGATGGTTAGTTAATGGTGATAGTTGTACAATTCTAGGCTTGTGCTAAAACCCACTACATTAAACACTTTAAAATGGTAATCTGCTCTCTCTCTCTCTCTCTCTCTCACTCTCTGCCTCTTCCCTGCTCACACTCATGGTTTTTCTCTTTCAAAATAAATAAACATTAGAAAAAGAGGTAATCAGGGGGCACCTGGCTGGCTCAGTCAGAAGAGATTATGACTCTCAATCTCAGGGTTGTGAGTTTGAGCCTCACGTTTGTATAGAGATTACTTAAAAAATAAAATATCTTTTTTAAAAAAGGTAATCCTATGACATGAATTATTTCTTAATTCACATGTTGGTTTCCTGCTTTTGATCATATACCACAGTTGTATAAGAAGTTACCCTTGGGGGGAAGCTGGGTGAATGGTAGGTACATGGGACAATTTCATACTATTTTCACAACTTCTTATGAGTCTATAATTATAATATAAAGTTTTAAAATGTGATTGAATTGGTTTTGTTTAGCAAATATGCTTATTATTTAGTTTGGGTTTAGGGTTCAGAATGATTATAGAAAGTTTTCTCACTGATTAGACTCCAGTAACCTTTCAAAATTATGTAGGTTTATTTATAAGTGGATAATTTTTGACATAACATACTTGAAAATAAAGCCAATTCTGTGGTAATAAAAAGATAAGCGTTTAAAAGTAATAGGTTTTTTGCATCTTTATTTTTTCTGTGATTCTCTGTTACTCTCCTTGCACAGTTTCTCTGACATAATTAATTACAATTAAAATGAATGTACTGACAAATTACACATATCATAACGTGCCATTGTTATGTTTTAGAGAGTTATTTGGTGTAATGTCCATATTACATATTTTAATTTAATATGTTAATTGAGCCATTTAAAAATTTATTGCATACTTACTGTGTTCTGGGCTCTGTGATAAGCACTTTATAGTATTCTTCATTTAGTCCTACCTACTTAATGGAAAATGTCATTGTCCTTAATTCCAGATGAATACAATAAGGCTTAGAAATGTTAAATAACTTGCCTACTTGCTTACTGCCCCACAGCTAGTCAGTGGGGGAGCTGGGATTCAAACTCTGTATGACCCCATCATTGTTTTTACTCATTGCTCTTTGATGAAGCAGGCAGTAGAGTCCAATGAGAAAAACATTGACCTGAGGGAAGTCAGGAGACTTGCATTAAATGCCTGACTCTCTAGACTGATTAACTTTGAGGGCTTGAGCAAGTAATTTAAGCTTTCATCTGCAAAATGAGGAAGCTCAAAAAGAAGACCCTTCCAATCTCTTCTGGCACAAACATTCTACAGTTCCTGAGGAATTTGTCTATGGTGCAATAGTGTTTTTTCTTTGTTTAAATATAATTTATTGTCAAGTTGGCTAACATACAATGTATATAGTATGCTGTTAGTTTTGGGGGGTAAATTCACATGATTCATTGCTTACATACAACACCCAGTGCTCATTCCAACAAATGCCCTCCTCAGTACCCATCGCCCATTTTCCCCTTGTGTTCCCTCTGTGAAGGATATTTTTTATAAACACAGTATTCCTTTTAAGGAAAGATGTCAAAGCAGATCTTTGTGACTGCTTCAGTGTTCTGGCCCTTAGTTTTGCAGACTACAAAATAACATTTTATATACTAGCTCAACACAGATCAGATTCTGGGGGATTGACTCATGCTAATCAAAATGATAGGAGCTTTTTTTTAAATTTGTAATTAAGAATCTCTGTTAATCACAGAGGGGCAGTGAATATTAGTTTCTGCCATTATAAACACTTCTTTAGGATAAGAGACTGGAAACACCAATTTGAAAGCCGTCTTGGAAGGCAAATGGCTTTGAGGAGTATTCTTTGAGGTTGTGTAAAAAGCCTTATAAACCATGTCTGTTTCAGAGTACAGACCTAGTGATTATGTATCTACAAGAATCAGTTTTTTTTAATCTTATTTGATTAGTATTTTCTAAATGCTGATAAAGTCTGCCCTTTAGTCCTTCTCCTACTTAGTGCAGATTATTGTCCATATGTTAACAATACAATTTTAATTTGTTTTTATTTTTAAGATATGTTCCAGTTTAGAGGTTACACTCTGTTTACTTTGACTACACTTGAGTGTTTCTCAAGACTGTACTTTAAATGCCATTTTCTCCCCTAAGTGGACTTGGTCAGATAACTTTCTTTTATTTATGTTGAGTTTTACCACTTCATTTTTTCCAGAGGGAAGCTTAATTTTTTTTAACTTTGATCTCAAATTCTGCATGGTCCTCATGTAATTACCACTACATTACCATTCTTTTTGTAGGCAGTATTATGTAATCTTGATGACATGTGTAGGAGGCATATGCCACATATGGTATACAGCTTAAGAGTAAATTCTGATATATTATAAACGTTTCCACTATTCTTTTGCAAATACTGTTTTCTGAATTTCCTACAATGTAAGCTTGGCTTTTTTTTTTTTAACAAGTCAGGTTTATTTGGGTACAATTTACATGCAGTTCATTTTTTTTAAAGTAAGTTCTATACCTAATGTAGGGCTTGAACTCACAATTCTGAGATTAAAAGTTGTGTGCTCCACTGACTGAGCCAGCCAGGCATCCCTAAAAATCACTCTTTTATATCTGTACAGTTCTTTGAATTTTGACAAATGCATATAAGTTGTATGACCACCATATATTGAATATTTCCACCATCCCATAAAGTTCCCTTTTGTCCCTTTATGGTCAGTCTCCTCCCGCTTTTCTGGGTGTCTGGCAGCTGCTAATCGGATTTCTGCCCTCCTAGTTTTGTTTTTTCCAATGTCATATGAATACCATCTTGTAATATGTAATCTTTTGAGTCTGGCTTCTTTCACTTAGCATAATGCTTTTTTAGATACAAATTACATATTATAAAGTTCATCTGTTTAAAGTGTACAGTTGAAGGGTTTTTTAGCATATTTATGAAGATGTGCAATCATCAACATAATCTAAATGTGGAACATTTATATCACCTCAAAAAGAAACCTTGTACCTATTAGCAGTCACTTCCATTTCCTGTCTCCCTCCCATCAACTTTCTGCCTTAGGCAAACACTAATCCACTTCTGTCTTTATTGATTTGCCAGTTATGAACATTTCAAATAAAAGGTATCATACACTACATGGTCTTTTGTAACTGACTTTTTATTTTATTTTTTTTATGAGAGACAGCGCTAGCAGGGGAAGGTCAGTGAGAGAGGGAGACACAGAATCCGAAGACAGGCCCCAGGCTCTGAGCTAGCTGTCAGCACAAAGCCAGACATGGGGCTCTAACCTACGGAACTGTGAGGTCATAAACTGAGCCAAAGTTGGACACTTAACTGACTGAGCCACTCAGGACACTACCCTGAGTGTAACTGACTTCTTCCACTTAGCATATAATGTTTCTGGGGCTCATCCAAGTAGTAACTTGTGTTACTACCTCATTCTTTTTTATTGCCAAATAATTTCCTATGGTATGGATGTGTCATATTTTGTTTATCCATTCATGAGTTGATGGACATATATGTTCCACTTTTTGGGTATTATAGATAAAGCTCTGATAATTTATGTACAAATTTTTGTGTGGATATATATTTTCTTTTCTTCTAGATGTGCTTTGAACATTCTCATACAAGGTTTCTTGTTTTTTGTGTTCTTTTAGTTGAAATATAGTTGACATACAATAAATACTGTGTTAGTTTCAGGTGCATAACACATGCATATAAGTATTCGTGGGGAAATATGCTGTTATTTCTCATGGATAGATATCTAGGAGTGGAATTGCCAGATCATGTGGTAACTTGATATTTAATGTTTGAGGAATTGCCAGTTTTCCAAAGTGGCTGCCTGAGAGCTCCAGTTTCTCCACATCCTTGCCATCAATCCTCACTACTGTCTTTTTGATAATAGCCATTCTGTGGGAGTGAAGTAGTACCTCATTGTGTTTGTTTGTTTTTTTTCTATTTTAATTTTAATTTGTGTAGTTAACATGTAGTGTTGTATTAGTTTTAGATGTACAATATAGTGATTGAACAATTCTATACGTTTCTCAGTGCTCATCATGATAGGTGTTCTCTTAATCCTCTTCATCTATTTCACTCATTTGCCTCCTCCCTCCCCTCTGATAACCATTTGTTTGTTCTCTCTCTATAGTTAAGAGTCTGGGTTTTTTTTGTTTGTTTGTTTGTTTGTTTTCTTTCTCTCCCCCTCCTCTGTTCATTTGTTTTCTTTCTTCTTCTTCTTCTTCTTTTTTTTTTTTTTTTTTAGAAAGCGGTCTTTCTTCCTTTCTCTCTCTCTCTCTCTCTCTCTCTCTCTCTCTCTCTCTCTCTTTCTTTAAGAAAGAGAGCATGAACTTGGTAGGGGGAGAAGGGCAGAGAGGGAAAGAGAACCTTAAGCAGGCTTCACACTCAGTGCAGAGCCCAATGTGGGCTCAGTCCCATGACCTGAGCCAAAATCAAGAGTTGAATGCTTAACTGACTGAGCCATGCAGGTGCTCCTATTTGTTTCTTAAATTCCATATATGAGTGAGATCATATAGTATTTATCTTTCTCTGATTGGCTTATTTTACTTAGCATTATACTCTCTAGCTCCGTTCATGTTTTTGCAAATGGCAGGATTTCATTCTTTTTTATGGTTGAAATATATTCCATCACACACACACACTCTCACTCTCTCTCTCTCTCTCTCTCTCTCTCTCTCTCTCTCTTTTCTCCATTCATCAGTCGATGCACACTTGGTCTGCTTCCACAGTTTGGCTATTGTAAATAATGCTGCAACAAGCATAGGGATGCATATATCCCTTCATAGTGGTTTTGTATCCTTTGGGTAAATAACCCAGTAGTGTGATTACTGGAGATTTTTTGAGGAACCCCGATACTATATTCCACAGTGGCTACACCAGTTTGCATTCCCACCAACAGTGCAAGAGGGTTCCTTTTTCTCTACATCCTCACCAACACCTGTTGTTTCTTGTGTTTTTGATTTTAGCCATTCTGACAGCTGTTGAGATGTTAGTTCATTATAGGTTTGTTTGCATTTCCCTGATGATGAGTGATATTGAGCATCTTTTCATGTGTCTGTTGGCCATCTGTAGGTCTTCTTTTTAAAAATCTTTTAACATTTATTTATTTTTGAGAGAGAAAGAGAAAGTGTGTGGGGGAGGGGCTGAGAGAGGGAGACAGAAGATTGGAAGCAGGCTCCAAGTTGTGAGTACAGAGCCAGATGTGGGGCTTGATCCCACAAACTGCGAGATCATGACCTGAACTGAAATTGAGTCAGATGCTTAACTGACTGAGTCACCCAGGCACCCCGCCATCTGCAGGTCTTCTTTGGTGAAATGTCTGTTCATGTCTTCTGCCCATTTTTAAATTGGATTATTTGGTTTTTTGGGTATTGGATTGTAGTTCTTCATATATTTTGAAAACTAACTCTTTATCACATATGTCATTTGAAATTTATTTTCCCATTCAGTAGGTTGTCTTTCAGTTTGGTTGGTTGTTTCCTTTGCAGTGCAGAAGCTTTTCATTTCAATGTAGTCTCAATTGTTTACTTTTGCTTTTGTTTCCTTTGCTTCAGGAGACATATCTAGAAAGATGTTATGCTCATTTTGCTTTCAGTTTACATTTTCCTAATGACTAAAGATGTTGAACCTCTTTGCATATACTTTTTAGCCATTTGTATATCTTTTTGAGAAATGTCTATTCAGAATTTTTGCCCATTTTTAAAATGAGTTGTCTTTTTGTTATTGAGTTGTGGAAGTTCATTATATATTCTGGACACAAGTCCTTTATGAGATAGATGGTGTGTTGTAGACATTTTTTCCTAGCCTATGGGTTGTCTTTTCATTTTCTTGATGCTGTCTTTTGAAGCACAAAAAATTTTAAAATAATGAAGTCCAACTTAATAATCGTTTTTATTGCTTATGCTTTTGGTGTCATATCTAAGAAATCATATCTAACTGGAGGTTAAGAAGATTTACATCTGTATTTTCTTCTAAGAGTATTGTAGTGTTAGTTTTTAAATTTAGGTCTCTGGCTCACTTTTAATTATTTTTTTTTGTGTGTCTGATATGAGGTAGTGGTCCAGATGTATTCATTTATGTAACTAAATTTCAATCCAGTATAATTAATGTACACTGTTAGATTAGTTTCAGGTATATCATATAGTGATTCAACAACTCTATGTGTTACTCAGTGCTCATCACAGTAAGTGCACTCTTACTCCCCTTTGCCTATTTAACCCATTTCTCCACCCTTTGGCAACCATCCATTCTCTCTATTTAAGAGTTTTGTTTTTTTGTCTTTTTTTTGTTCTTTTGTTTTGTTTCTTAAATACCACATATGAATCTTCTCTTGCTCTGTTCTTTCATGATTTGCTGTGTTTCTTTAGTGATATACTTGGATTCCTTTTACTTTTTGCCTATCATCTGTTTTTGTTTTGTGATTACCATTTGGTTTATATGTAGCCTTTCATGTATATAAGCAGTGGATATTAAGTTAATGGTCACATAAGTTTGAACCCATTCTAAAAGCATTAACTTTTTACTTCTCTCCCCTCCTCATTTTAGGTATGTGGTGTCATACTATATATCCTTTTATTTTGTGAATCCCTTGAACTGATCTTTATAGATCTACTTAATTTTATGCTTTCATGCTTCCTACTATTTGTCTATCCTTTGCACTCAGAGCCCCTTTAGCATTTCTTGTAAGTCTGGTTTAATGGACATGAATTTCTTCAACTTTTGTTTGTCTAGGAAACTCTTTATCTTTCCTTCTGTTCTGAATAATAGCCTTGTTGGATGGAGTACTCTTGGTTGCTGGTTTTTTCTTTTTAGCCCTTGGAATATATTATCCTACTCCCTTCTGGTCTGCAAAGTTTCTGCTAAAAAATCCACTGGTAGCCTTATGGAGTTTCTCCTGGAGTGTACCTGTTTTCTTTTTTTCCTTGTGCTTTTTAAATTCTATTTTATCATTTATTTTTTTGCCATTTTAATTACTGGGTGTCTTGGTGTAGACCTGCTTGGGCTGATTTTGTTGGGGGCTGTATGTGCCTGCTAGATTTCTGTTTCTCTCCCTAGATTCTATAACTTTTCAGCTGCTATTTCTTCAGATAAATTTTATGCTTCCTTCTTTCTCTCTTCTCCTTCTGGGGTCCCTTTAATGTGAATGTTATTATGCTTGATGGTGTCACTGAGTTCCTTTAACCTATTTTCACTATTATTTTTTTCTCTCTCCTGTTAAGGTTGATTTTTTCCCCTTTTACTCTGTCCTCCCAGTCACGGATCTGTTCTGCTTCTTCTAATCTATGGTTCTCTCTAGTGTGTGTGTGTGTGTGTGTGTGTGTGTGTGTGTGTGTGTGTGTATAAAATAAATTAATGTTTATTTTTGAGAGAGAGAAAGAGCATGCAAGCAGGAGAGGGGCAGAGAAAGAGGGAGACAGAGAATCCGAAGCAGGCTCCACACTTGCTCGCACAAAGCCTCACTTTTAATTTTTGGTTCTTGAGTTTCCCTCTGATTGATTCTTTTTTGTTTCTATCTCTTTGCTGAGGGTCTCACTAAGATCTCCCATGTAAAGGTATAGTGAGTATCTTCATGACCATTACTTTAAATCCTCTATCAGGCTTATTACTTATTTCCATTTCATTAAGCTCTTGCTGTGATTTTGTTCAGATCTTTTATTTGGGATTTATTCCTTTGTCTCCTACTTTTGTTTAACTCCCTATATCTGTTTCTATGTGTTAGGAAAGTCAGTTATAGCTCCTGCTCTTGGAAGTAGAGGCCTGATAAAGAAGAGGTTCCGTAGTGCCCTGTTGTGCAATGTCCCCTCTTCACTAGAACCTGTCACTTCAGGAGTATCTGCTATTTGTGCCGTGTGCACTTTACTATTGTGGCTGAGTCACATTTACCTTCAGTTCAGTCAGCTGCAATGACCTTCTTTGCCTGTTGTGGGCAGGGTTTGGTCTCTGTGTTGTTACTGGACCAATCAGGGGCTGCCTTGAACTTGAGCTGAGTCAGATCTGGCATTTGCCAAAGCTGTGGTCATACCAAACTCAAGTCACACTACCTGTGTTGTCTCCTAAAAAGTTGGGGAGCAGGACCTGCAGGCAGACCAGATATCTGCCCCCAACCATTGCTGGGGCCACAGTTGGGCTGGTGTAGGTGATTATCTTCCTCTCTCCTCAGGGCAGGAGCCATTTTGGAGTGATGCTGGCCCCCGTTGGGGCTGCTTGAACACTGTCAGACTTGTGGCACCACTTTGGATGGACTCCTGACGGGCATGTTGGAGGGGGTAGGTCTGCAGGCAAATGCAGAGGTGGAGCGCTTGATGCCAAAAAGGTTCAAGCTGGTCCACTGTGGGACATGCAGTCACCTGGGAAAAGTCCTGGCCTTGCCAGGGACATGTTGGAGGGGATGGGTTTGCAGGAGTGTGGGGGTGAGGTATAATCTTAGCACACTAGGTGGAGAATATTCCTTCTGCAATGGTTCGTGCAGGTGTCCATATATCTAGGCTGGGGACAGAGGAGGGAAATGGTGCCCACAAACTCTTTCATTCTTAGAGAAGTCTTCCAAAGATCCCTTCTCATCCAGCACATGCTCTGATATTAGTATATAAATCTCCTTCTCATATACCCAAGGTATTTTTCAAACTACTGCTTCTATGCTCTATATCAGCAAGGCTGTTTGTTGTGGTGTCTTTTTAAGGGTGGGGACTCCAAATTTATATATATATATATATGTATATATATATATGTATAAATACATACACACATATAAATACATATATATGTATATTTAAAAATTTTTTGTTTATTTTGAGGGGAGAGAGAGACAGAGTGTGAATGGGTGAGGGGCAGATAGAGGGAGATGCAGAATCTGAAGCAGGCTCCAGACTCTGAGATGTCAGCACAGAGCCCGATGCGGGGCTTAAGCACACAGATCCGTGGCATCATGACTAGGTCTGAAATCGGACACTTAACCAATGGAGCCTCCAAACTTATATTTTTATATGTTTATATCAGTTGTCAAATACCATTAGTTGGAAGACTTTTCTTTCCCTTTCAAATTGTCTTGATCTCTTTCATTAAAGATCAGTTGACTGTAAGTATATGGGTTTATTTCTGGACTCTTTACTAATCTGTTCCATTGATCTATATATCTCAATACCAGCATCACTCTGCCTGGATTAATTTTGCTTTGCATTAAGTTTTGAAATCAGAGTTTGAATCTACTAACTTTGTTCTATTTCATGATAATTTTCACTATTCTTAGTTCATTGCATTTCTCTATGAATTTCAGAATCAGCTTGTTCGTTTTTGCAAAAAAAAAAAAACAGTTGAATTTTGATAGGAGTTGTTTTGAATCTGTAGATCAACTTGGAGAGTGTTGCTATCCCCTTAATGATATAATTCTTCTGATTTACAAACTTAGGATGTCTTTCCATTTATGTAGATATTTAATTTTTTAAACACTGTTTTATGGTTTTCAGTGTAAGTGTAATGCTTTGGAGATTCATTCATATTGGTGTACCTATCAGCAGTTTGTTCCTTTTCATTGCTGAGTAGTATTCCATTTTATGGCCGTATCACAATTGTTTATCCATAAGCCAGTTGATGGGAATTTGAGTTATTTCCTTTTTTTGGTGGCAATTATGAATACACCTGCAAAAAATACTTGTATGCAAGTTTTTATATAACCATGGGTTTTTGTTTCATTTGGGTAAATACATGGAAATAGGCTTGCTAGTGTTATGTAGGTGTATGTTTACCTTTATAGGAAACTGCCAAACAGTTTTCCAAAGTGGCTACATTGTTTTGCATTCTCACCATATATGAGAGTTCCAGTTGCTCCACATCTTTACTAGCACCTGGTGTATTAGTTTTTCTTTTAAAGCTATTCTAATAGATTTTATTGAGATTTTAATTTTCATTTCTCTAATGACTAATAAGATGGAGCATTAAATTAATGGAATTCTGACTTTTGGAGTTAGAAGAGACATGAAAGACTTCATTCCTGGTTTTTATATTTTGGTCCTCAGACCTATTTCATGGGCTATCAGAGGCTGGGAGAGTTGGGGGACTGAGGAACATGCTGAGTGGGTAGGGATCTGAGCCCCTGCCCAGAAGGGCTCTAGTTTTGCCAGTCTCTTCATGTTGAATTCATGTGATGTATTATTAGAAAAGATGTTTGAACATGTTTGAAAGTTACTGAGCTCACTTTTCTTTTTAGAGGAGAAACCTGAGATCTGGAGAGTTAAAATGACTTGCTTAAGGTCATATAGTTAGTCTGAACTAGGCTGATATTCCAGTGTTCTTTTTTCTGTATTGTATTATTTTGTCATAATGCTAAAATGATAGTATTTATTGGCTCACGGAAGAATTATGATGAAAAGCCTGATCAAGATTTGTTAAATTTCTAAGTTTTTTTAAAAAAACTTGTTTATTTATGTATTTTGAGAGAGGAAGGGAGAGAGTGTGCACATGAGTGAGGGAGGGGCAGAAAGAGAGAGAGAATCCCAAGCAAGGTCTGCACTGCCAGCGCAGAGCCTGATGTGGGGCTTAAACTCAGGAACCATGACATCATGACCTGAGCTGAAATCAGAGAGTTGGACACTTAGCCAACTGAGCCACCCAAGTGCCCCAAACTCCTAAATTTTAAAAAAAGACTTCTTTTATACCGAAGAATAGCACATGGAAACTCAGTCATCTTCTGCGAGTTATCTGCCCTAAGAAAGTGAGGGTTATCTTTTCTTTAGGAAACCAGTTTCTAGCACAAAACCTTCTAAAATTACTGTGCTTGGGTTTCTAGGTAGTGTAAAAAATGTGGCACAACTGTCAGAGGTTATAAATGACGATACATTATGGAAATAGGTGAGGAAACAAGTAGGGATTTGCCATGGGGAAATAGACATTATATTTTGTTATCACTTTTGACAAACACCGGCAATGGCTCATCAATGTTGAAAGGGTAAAATTGAATTCATTAGTTGCATTCATAATGGTTAGAATAAGTTTTTCGTAAGAAGCATTCAGTTCTGAAATCCTTCCTTTATTGAGGTTTTTCTAGAAATTACCAGAGTGTGAAAGCAGTTCTGTATTGACAATTCTGAGACTGGCTGCAGGACCAATGAGTAAGCAGTCCATGGTTAGACTAAGCAGAATTTTATTAGAATGCCGTTTGTGTATTTGAATAGAAGTTTTATTTAATACTCGTATAGTGGAAGAAGTGTCATATTTTGACTAAGAAAACTTTATGTCAATCTTGACTCTGCTTCATAGTACCTATGTGACTTTGAATGAGTCTTTTTGTGACTTTTCATTTTTTTTTTTAAACAATCAATTGGAAACAGATAGTGATATCTGCTCAGCCCACTTCCCAGAGTTGTATGAGGAGGGGAAGAAATGAGAAAAAATATATATTAAAGCACTTTATAAGTTTAATTTAATTCTTAATTTTTATTTTTTTAAGTAATCTCTACACCCCATGTGGGGCTGGAACTCACAACCCTGAAATCTAAGTAGTCCCATGCTCTGCTGACTGAACCAGCCAGGCACCCCTCAGTTTGTAAATTTTAGAGTGTTATTTACCTATCATGCTTATTACTAATAACTTGTGGAATTGTGATATACAGGTTTTTTTTTTTTAAGGTTTTTCTTCCTTTTGTTTGGCCACAATTTACTTGCATTCATTTGGTTTTTATTTCATGTCTCCAGTTTTAGGGGGAAGTTTTGCTCTGTCCTTAATCATCCTTTTTCTTTCAAATAGATGACCCTTTCTTACTTCTGTCCATTAGAAGGGACAACTATGTCAGTTTTTTCCTGAGTAAAACATGAGTTGGTTTTTATTTCGTACAGATATTTAGCTTAACAAGCCTAGCTGAGTATTAAACTAATAAACTGCATGTAGATTTTCTTATTTGGCATTTCATTTCTCTTTCTCATGGCTGAGTTTCTTACACTACTGCCTTTTCCCTGGCCTCTTTGCTTCCTTTGGGTGGGTGTAATACCTAATCTGCCTTTACCTTGGTCAGTCTCATTTGTTGGTCTGTGAGAACTAATGATACCTTATCAAAATAAGCTTTGTGGACAGGATGGTAGTCCCCTAGGACTGACAAGAGGAGATTTCATTTGCTGATCTGGCTCCTATGTCTGAGATGGAGTTAAAGATCTTTGTCAGTATTTAGAAACTCTAGATATGGGAAATAGGTCTGTCTTCTCTGTTGGTAAAATGAAAGTATTTTCCTTTTCTGATAACTAAAGCTAGTAGGGTCATTTTCTTCACAGCAATTTTTTACTGGATGGGTGAGAAGAGAGATTCTGGAATGTGGTAGATGAAGGTCCCTGTGCCAGTTGAGTTACTCATCAGGAAATCAAAGGTTGGCATTTACTTTAATGATTTATGTCTAGGAGAAAATCATATCTTGGCCTAAAAAATATATTTCTAAAAGTAATATGGGGTTATCATTCTTATCATGCATTATTGTATGCTGCATAGTATTAGTATATTAAAAACAAAAACAAAAATGCTGTTTTCCTAAGTATAGCCCTGCGATGATAATTAAAACTTTGTATTGAATACTAAATAGACCAGTAAAGTTGAGCAGTTTGAACAGCTTGATCAGTGATTTCACTGGAAATATAATGACTTAAAATATTATTTATCAGACTTAGTTATGGTCAGAATTATAAGATGGCTTTCTTATTTTTCAGTAATATATACATTAAATCATATTCTACAGTTGGCACCATTTTGTGATAACTAGTGTATTTTGTTTAGGTGTTTTACACAAAAATGCACTAACATACATGTGTGTCTGTGTGTGTGTCTAAAGGTATCAGCATGCATAGGCACTAGCAGCTAGAGTGATATTATAGGTATATCTTGAGTCACAGAGTAGGCGACTTTGAAAAAAATTGAATATAAATGGAAGTATTTTAAATGAACTACTTAGAAAAATCCTTAGCAAATCCTGTTAAATGAAAAAAGTTGTATATAAGTTAAAGTAACATATAATTCAACCTAGAGTTTTCATGTTATTGGTATTGTAGTGTAAGCAGTTGGGCAAGGTAACCTTTCCTGGAGTAGTAGACAAAAGCCAGAGGTTTATCTAAGGGCAAAAGTCCTATCAGAAGTGGCCTTCAGGGCTTAGAGCCACACCTTGCTGTGTTTGCAAGAGGCTCTGGGCCTAGAAATGCTATTGGGGTCAAAAATAGAGAAATGGTCTAAGTGTAAGGATTCTCTATTATGGAAAGGGAAAAATCTTGAGAAAATGGAGATGTCTTTCCGTATTCTGAAAGAGCTATCGGAACATATGAACAATCAGGTGGTTATTTAAAAAGGTGGGAAAATAAATTTTGAGAAATCCATATTTGAGAAGAAAACCTTGAAAAATAATATTTAAAAATCTGAAGAAATAGTTCACACACTGATAAAATCTTTCCAAGGAAAAAAGGGCATATAGCTGCTATATACAAGGCATTGTGCAAAAGGTTAACTATTATATTCTACCTCTGTATATGTTTCAGTAACAAAGTAATTTTTTTTCCTGTAGCACAAAAAGGAGTTTTGGTAGTACTTTATCTAAATAGGGAAATAGCTATAGTTACCACATTTAAAAAAATGTTTAATTTGAGAGAGAGAGAGAGTACACACACAAGCAGGGGGAGGGGCAGAGAGAGAGAAGAGAATCT
This sequence comes from Suricata suricatta, assembly GCF_006229205.1. Taxonomy (NCBI): domain Eukaryota; kingdom Metazoa; phylum Chordata; class Mammalia; order Carnivora; family Herpestidae; genus Suricata; species Suricata suricatta. The sequence continues at coordinate 84,030,676 of NC_043708.1, read as the reverse complement.
CCAGTAGGCTTCCTGCTGTCTGTGCAGAGCCTGATGTGGGGCTCGATCCCATGAATTGTGACATCATGACTTGAGCTGAAATCGAGAGTCAGACACTTCACTAACTGAGCCATGCAGATGCCCCACCACATTTTTAAAAAAGTATATTCAGATAGTCTAAACTTAGCATTAAAAAGATTATATAACGATAGCCACTATATTTCCTTTAAAAATTCCTGATTTTGTCATTGTGTCATATTGGAGCTCATAGTTTGATTACTGCTGATCAAACAAAAAATATGCTCCTTTCAGGTAAATTCCTATAAAACCAAACCCAGCAGGGCCTGGTGTGGCTGAGTTCTACCTACATTTACTGGGAAGAGATGTGTACTTGAATGTTTTCAGGATAACTCTGTTCTCAACAGCTCTCTGCCAGCACTCCTTTATTCTATAGACTCTATTTTCTTAGAAACTTCTCTCAACTTCCCGTCTCTACCTGGTGATCTTAAGTCGCAGAGATTAAAAAAATTTTTCCTTCCTCAAAATACTTTTTTGAGGATTCCAATTCCACAGGAATCATTTGGTTAAAGGTAACCTTCATGTAAGTTCTAGAAGAATGGAGGAGAATCTAGGGGACCGTTTTACATTTTCCTTATGGAAGACAAAGGATGGAGAGTGTCCTGAAGGATTACATGTATGGTGAGAATAAAAGATAATTTAAGCCTTCCAAGAAGCCAGGAGTAAATAGAGAGTAAATCTGAGTGTAATACAGGAGCCAGAAGTAAGTGTTTCATTAAGTGCTTAAGTTTTATACTTTCACTCTCTGTTGAATAAAATTAAAGTTGGCTCACCCAAGGCTGGTGCATTTTCCACGTGAGCTCTCCGAGGCCAGTGATTGCACATGAGCACAGGAAAGATCAAATAGAACAATGTGAAGTAGTAAGCAATGGGGAGGAGTAGCCTAGGTGATTCTGCAGTGATACTGATCAGGGAAGAACAGGGAGAGAAGAAACCTTTGAAGTGAAGGAAGCCTGTGGCAGCAGTGAGTAGTACAATGGAGTAGCACTTACTTAGGTTGGCAGAAGAGAAATTAGGGCATTAAGATTAGTACCTCAGAGAGTATCAGAAGAGAAAGAATGGGTAGAGATGGAGTAAACATAAAATCTGAACTTTGAAAATGAAGTATCTTAGGAATTAGTTAATTCCAATTCTTTGCCTTGTCTCAGCCTCCAAGTAAAATTGCGCCTGTAATTTTCAGTCCTAACTCTCAAAAACATTGATATTGATTCCTGGGTTCTGATTGGGAAATGAAGATATAGTTTATGTTTACTTTCAGATTAGTGGAGCTGTTACAAATTTTTTTTTACACCAAATAACTGTTCTTGTCATTACCAATAAGGTTTCAGTTGTGTTTACCACCAAATATAAAATTGGCACTAACACACAAGAATCAAAGATGACAATTCTAAAATTCATTTTAACTTGGCAGTGAGCAAGTCTATATGCATGATTCTCCCACTAATCCTTGTGGGAACTTAATCAAATGGGTGATCTTATATATGTGAAAGAATTTTAAATTCAGAAGGATTCTCATACATAGTCTAGTCTGACTTTAAAATTTTAGAGATTAAAAAAGTATTAATTGCATCATAAAATCAATTCCCTTTTAATTGAGAAATAATTCAGAAAGCACGAAATTTATGTTTAAGCAGCTATGTAAACTTTGGCAGGGTATGTTCTGTTTAGTGTTTTCAATATCTTGCTGCAAGAGGTGTGCTTCTATTTATTTATTTACTTATTTATTTATTTATTTATTTATTTATATTTTTGAGAGAGAAAAAGAGTGCATGTGAGTGGGTGAGGGCCAGAGGGAGAGGGAGAGAGAATCCCAAAGCAGGCTCTGTACTAATAATGTGGGGCTCCCACAAACCCCAGGATCATGACCTGAGCCAAAATAGTCTGATGCTGAACTGACTGATGCCCCAAGTGGTATATTTTCTAAATGCAGACAGTTTGATTTACTCTAACAGTTTGTCCTTTTTAAAAAATTTTTTAAAATGTTTTTTTATTTTCTAGAGAGACACACACACACAGAGTGCAGGTGAGGGAGGGGCAGAGAGAGAGGGAGACAGAATCTGAAGCAGACTCCAGACTCTGAGCTGTCAGCACAGAGCCTGATGTAGCGCTCAAACTCATAAACTATGAGATCATGACCTGAACCTAAGTCAGATGCTTAGCCGACTGAGCCACAGGCCCCCCTCTAACAGTTTGTCCTAACAGTTAAATAAATAATTCTCGCTTTTCAATGAAGAATTGCTTATCTATTTATTGATTGGTCATAGAGTTTCTGAATGCTTTACTTGATTGCAAGATTATACTGTTAATTGATCTATTAGCCTCAATGTGCCTTAGAAGCGAGGATAAATAGAATCAATATTCTGCTTTGTTGAACATGGACTTTTCCTCAGTGGCTCTATAATAAATTTGCAGTTACATTGTATTAATGAAATACCTCATTAAAGAAAGTGCTTAGAATAAAATGCCTCAGAGAGAGGGATCGTGGAATGGATGTCACTCAGTTACCCAAAAAGTCTTTACTGAGTATCTTGTACTAGGCCACATAGAGAGGGTGAGAAATAAAGCTCAGGCCCCAGGATCCAGGGACTAGGGAAGAAGGAGCATTGTTGTTGTGCTCTCCTTCCTGGACCATGGTCAGTGGTGTAGGTACTTTTAACTCCTGAGCATTTTTCTTAATCTAGGGCTCTAGGCCGATACTAGTTCCTTGGTGGTGGAACCTATGGACCCTTTTGTCTACTGTTATTATTATTATATTGAAAAGTACAATTGATAAAGACAGATTCCTCAGAAAAAGATTTACAAATTAATAAGTTGGATTAGAAGGTGCTGGAAGATATTAAATCTATTGTCATTTGGTTCAGTTGGAATGATTCACTGACATTCAAAAGTATTGACTGAGTTTAGAGAAAAACAAACTCAGTAGACAATTTCTCACTTTGGATAAACATTAATTTCTAAATAAGCAGTAATAAAAGTCACTAGAAATAAGTAGACGTATTTATTTAATCTTTGCATGGGGAGAACTTTCTAAGAATAAAGATGATGGAAGAAATAAAAAAGGAAATGATCAAAAGATTTATCTGTCACATGAAAATTAAAAATTTCTTCATGTCAGAACATCAAAAACAAAAGCTGGAAGGCAAGCAAAAATTCAGGAGAAAAATTTGCAGCCAATATGGCAAAAGATTAATATCCTTAGTAATAATAATGGGAACTCATTATCTAAACTCTGAAAAAGAACCCAAGTAGCTCAATGGGGAAAAATGCCCCAAATGGACAATACAACTAGGAGTTATAATTGGCTAATAAATACGTGAAAAATGTTTACTTCACCTTCCTTAGTAAACAAGCAACTATAAGTTAAAATGAGATGCCAGGTTTTATGATTTTAGTTACCAAAAACAAAAAAATAATTCTCTGTTATGGTAAGAATACACTGAGTGCATGTTTAAGTTGGTAGAGTCTTTCGGAAAAGATTGGCAACGCCAGGAGTTCCTTAGGACTCCCTCCTAAGGAAATGATGAGAAACACAAGAAAATAATTTTTATACCAAGTATTCATTAGAACATTATTTACGAAAGTGAAAAGGTTGAACATATAGAAAATAGAAGAACGGTTACATAAGTGGTATATATGATACATCCAGGATGCTTGTGTTCCCACTGATGCTCTTGGGGAGAACCTGTTCCTTGCTTCTAACAGCTTTTCCCGACTGCAGGCACTCTGGCTTGTGGCTGCATCACTCCAATCTGCCTTTTCCTCTTTTGTATTTAAGCTTCCTCGGCCTCTCTTTTGGAGGGATGATTGTGATTGCATTTAGGACTCTCTTGAATAATTCAGAATTATCTCCTGGACTTAACTTACCCCAATCACTTATGTAAAGAGCTTTTTCTGTAAAAGGTGACATTCACAGGTTCCAGGGATTAGACCCGATGTAGTTGGAGGCACTTATTCAACCTATTACAGAAGGTAATACATTAAAGTCTTCATGGTGATTGTCTTTGAGTATTATGGTTATGCAGAGTTTTGATTCTTATATCCTTCTATCTTCCAGGAAGACTCAGGGAAATGATATTATTAACTCCAGGAGCTGCTTTAGCTATATTGCATATGATTTAAACCTTTTCAAATTTCTTGATTATCAGGTCTCTCTGCTTAAATGTTCAGAAGGGATTTAAAAACATTTAAAATAGGAGTTTTTCTCCCCTACAGTTTTATGACGGTTATTTATTTTGGAGGTTGTATGCTACCAGGATCTTAAACGGATCTCCTTTATTACTTTTCCTCCCATGGATTGCTTAAAGACTTTTAACCAATAGATTTAACCAAATATATTACTATATTTACTAATAATTAGTTTTCTCATTTTAATTAATAAAGGGCATATAAATTTGAATGAGAATATCTGTTCACTATGGAATAATTGAATACAAAGAAATCTTAAGACTCAGTGTAGAATTTCAATTTGGCTCTTTGAAATGCTGGAAATACCTCATAGATTATCACTATTATTCCCTTTGTAGGTAGTTATTTTAATGATGTTTTTAATTCCTAAGTGTCTTGAGAACTCTAGTTTAAGAACACTCTTAGAATTTATTTCTAAGAGTTGCCTGGATGACTCCGTTGGTTAAACATCCTACTACTGATTTTAGCTCAGGTTATAATCTTTCGTGAGTTCAAGCCCCACTATGGGCTCCATGCTGACAGTGTGGAGCATGCCTGGGATTCTCTATCTTTGTCTCTCTGCTCCTCCCTTGCTCCTTCTCTCAAAATAAATAAAAAAAAAAAGAATTTATTTCTTGAAATCTTTTTAAAAAGATGCTTTATGTCAAGTTACTCTTCTCTTTTTTTTTAGGATGACTGTTGTTTTTTTTTTCTTTTACAAAACTAATAATTGAATCCAAAATTAAACTTGTAGGTTTGTCATCTTTAATAAAATCATTTCAGCCTTTGTCGGGGTTCCTTCACTTTTGTACAGCATTCAGAATGTCTGTTTTTGTATTAGTAACTACCCCAATTTACCTTTCATCTTTAGCTTACTTTCTAACTTGCTTAAACTGGCTTTTAACTTTAGAAAGCAGTAACTATCCCATTTTATTTTGCTGGATAGAGAGCAATGTGGTAAACTATTAAGATATAAACACAGGAAAGTTCAGTTGGTTTTTTTGTTACTGCAGGTACAAAGCAGGAGATTACCCATTTTCTTCTCAGATACGCTACTTCTTGAAGTTGTCTTTATTTTCAGCATCTCTCTGGAGTTTGGATACCTCAGGTTGCTGGAAGGTTGAAGTTCTGTTCTTATCCAGTAGAGGATTTTGGTCGCTAGGAATGCTACCGTTGGCTACTACTATGAACCCCTGTTTATCTATAGTCCTTTGAATTCCCCATGTTCTTTCTTAAGCAAAACAAATGAGGGGGAACCTGAGTTTGGGACTACGTAAAAAATGGTTAGCTTGTGGGATAGAAAGGTAAATTTCAGTTCTTTGGGTTATTTTATGTTTAAGGTCTGGGTGGATTTCACAGTGATTCTTTCCCATACATGTGTTTTATTTTACAGTAGAACTACAACTGCTATGGAAAAATTTTTGCCTCTAACAGTAAATATGATCAAGTTCATGATTTCATTTCTGAGGTTTATTGTATGCTGCAGTATATGGTTCCCTTCTGTTTTACAAATATTGGATAATATCTCCATAATTTATCCAGAATAGTATTACTTCAGTTACTAGCTATTTATAAGTGAACTGAATTGACTTTTGTTAGTATGGGTATAAATATGTACCCAGATTGCCTGGGAATTTTAATATTTTTAACTTTTAATTACAGTTAATTATCACTGTCTTTGACTGGAATCCATGTAGTTGGGAAATATCCTTGTAAAGCAACCACAAAATAATAGAGTTAAGCAAATCTATAATTTTGAAAATTTCAAAACGCCTTACAATAGGTGTTAGAATCTAAGATGTGGCAAGGATTTTTTTTTCAGCATGACCAGAGGAGATGCAGTGGAGATGCAGCCTTTATGCCCAAACTGTATCAGTGGAGTTAGGGCTGGAATTCTGTTTTACATTGGAGTGTTAGTATTTTTTTCTGAACCAATATTTCTTCTATATTTTGAAATATGTGTGTTAATGTTAGCTTTTTTAATATTCAGAAGCTGAATGGACTGACTGTAACAGCCTTTACCCATATTGTTTATAATGCTTGAGACTCAAGAAAATAGGTTTGGAGGATGATTTTTCGCCACAGGTTGAAAACTGGCCACAACTTTGGAATTGCCATAGTTAGGAACTTAGTTGATTTAAGAGAGAAGGTGGCACTAAGTAGCATTCTGCTTTCTATTGTGTTCTACTACAGTGATATTACTAAGCAAAGGAGAAACAAAAATGTATGTATATATTTCTTGAATTATTTCTCTGAAGAAATTTTTCAAGGAAAAGATGCATTTTTCTTATGATTTTCTTGTGTCATTGGGAAAAATCAATAATGCTGTCTTTATTCTTACTAATGTACCAAAATGGGATACTGGAAGAAAAATTAAATATATATATCTCAGTATATGCCAGTTTTTAAAACAGAATGAAATGTTTCATGATAGGATACACGATTTCCTTCACATTGTTCTAAGATTCTTAACCATTTTAGCTCCCAGAAAGTAGAATGTAACTATTTTGGTAAATTTCTGTGTTTCAAAAGGTTTCTGTAGGAGACTATCCAAATATCTATCAATTGGTGAAAGACAAATTGTGGTACATCCATAAAATGGAACATTATTCAGCAGTAAAAAGGAGTAAACCATTAATACATGCAACAGCATGGATGAATCAAAAATGTGTCACGCTAAGTGAAAGAAGCCAGACATAAAAGGGTTACATACAGTATTGTCATTATATATATGTCATTCTGGAAGAAGCAAAAATACAGGGATAGAAATCACATAGTGTTACCAGGAACTTAGATGTAGAGAAGGAGTTGATTACAAAAACACAGAAGGCAGGGTACCCGAGTGGCTCAGTCAGTTAAGTGTGTGACTTTGGCCCAGGTCATGGTCTCATGGTTCGTGAGTTCAAGCCCCTCATCAGACTCTGTGCTGACAGCTCAGAGCCTTGAGCCTGCTTTGGATTCTGTGTCTCCTTCTCTCTCTCTGCTCCTCCCCCACACATGCTCTGTCTCTTTGTCTCTCTCTGAAAAATAAATAAACATTAAAAAATTTTTCTTAAAGACACAAGGCAATTTTTTTAGGTATCTTGATTGTGGTAGTGATTATATGGCAATAACATTTGTCAAAACACTTTAAAAGGGTGAATTTACTTTTTATAAACTGTACTGCATTAAATCTGACCCCCCTAAAAGGTATGGTGTACTGAGTGTGTCCTCAATAAATATTAATTTGCTGGAATTAGATTAACATCTGCTACCTGCTAGCCACTAGCTCATTGTTTCAGAGTCCTTAATTGCAAGCAACAGAAACTGACTTTGGTTGACTTAAACAGAAACTTATAGAAAGGATATCGAGTAGATCAGAAAATTTATAGGAAGAATATAGAGCAGGTTTGGAAAATGGACAATAGCAGCACAGGCTAGGGAACACCCAGAACTCAGAATAACACTATAGACTCTGGAGAGGACACTGCTGCCTCTGTGAACTCTAGATGCCACAGCTTGTCCCACCATCACCAAGGGTATTGCAAAGTAGGCAACTCTGCCTCATTGCTGCCAGTTCTGCCCCTGTAACTTGATATTGGTGCTGCGACTATCTTTGCTGCTTGCATCTGCCACTAGAATGTATTCTCCTTGGTCCCTGCTTCTTTACTGTTACAGCTTTGAGGTCAAAATCTGGGATAGGAGTGTCTAATTGGCCGAGCCCAAGTCATATGCTAGCTGCAAGGGAAGCAGGAAGAGTGAGTGTCTGATATTTTCAGTTTCTATAGTACCTCCCACCAGGACTCACAACATATATAAGGTAGTCTGTATACTGGGTAGAAAAGTATATTATATGTATATATCCATCAAAATATGAAGAGTTTTAAAACTTACTTTCTGTATCCCTCCCTTATCCTGTTTGTGAATAGACCAGCATTGTGTTAATTTTTATTATTGTATGATGCTATTTATGAGTGTGTTACACGTGTCAATCCATGTTTAATTTGGCTCATGTGGAATGCAGTGGATGCACTAGACTGAGTAACATTCAGGGCTCTAGTTAGCTGCACACTCTCCCCATACAACGAGGAAAGTGGCCTTGTTAAAAATCTTAGCTTGGCAAAGAAAGGAGAGGGGGACACATAGCAGCCTTTTACCTTTGCCTAAGACCCAGCACAAGTTGTTACTCACTAGATACTTTCTTCTCTTTCAGATCAGTAAAGAATGAACACTTGGGCATTTTGCTTCATGCAGGTTCAGTTTGCAATCTGATTAGCAAATGGTGGAATATCCATATGCACTGAAGCCAGGTTCTTAGCAGTGCAGCTTTGAGTCCAGTGAGGATGATGACTAAGTAATAGGACTTGTAATAAGTTATTAAAAACTATTTGAGTGACCACCTGTTCTCTTCCAGGTGCTAGTCATGTACAGAGGATGTAGCAAGGAAGGCAGACAGGCCTGTTGCCTGGTCTTAAAGAGTTCTCAGTCTACTGAGAAGTAGACACACTGAGGACAATCAAGAAACGCTGTGTGCTTTTCCTAACGTCCTGAGAGACTCAAGCATAACATAAGCTCTGAAGATGCAGAGCTGTGGGGAACATAGGATTCTTAAGACAAAGGAACATCAGATTTTTATTTTTTATGTTTTAAGTCTCTGTGTTGACAGTGTAGTGGCTTGACCTTACAAACTGTGAGATCACAACCTGAGCCCAAATCAAGAGTCATATGCTTAACTGACTGAGCCACCCAGGCACCCCTGAGAACATCAGATTTTTAGCCTGGAGGCAGGAAAAAAAAACCATGGATTTAAAGAAGATGACAGAAATCCCAAACTGGCAAAGTGTAATAAAAGAAAGATAGCAGAGAGAAGAAATTCAGTGTTAGGCAATGAAATGTAAATATAAAGACAAAGGCAAAGAAAGAGACAAATATTAAAAGGAAATTAAAATGCTGTCTATGTTTAATTAAGAAATTAAATCTCAATAAGGGTAAGTCACTTTCTCAGAATCACAGAACCAGTGATGGAGCTGAGGATTAGATCCTAGGTCATTCGATTTCCAGAGCCTGAATTCTTAACCATTCATTACATATTACCGCCCCTTTAAATCAATGAGAAGTATGATTCTGCATATTAAAAAAAATTCCTATTGATCTTGTTTCTTTTCTAAGTGATCTATTTGTTGTTAGTTTCATGATATTATTTGATTTTGTGCTTTGTACCTTATTTTTATATTTATTTGTGTGTGTGTGTTTTGGTATACAAATAGATGAATTATGTAGTTTCTGATTAATATTGATTTTCTAAATGTTTCTGAAATGTCCTAGGTATATCAGTAGTACTTTGTTTACCAGAATTTGACTTTTAGAAAATAACAGCTTTCCTGAGATAATTTATTAACCTTACAATTCACCATTTTAAGGAATATCGTTGACTGGTTTTTAGAGTAGTCACAAAGTTGTGCAACTATTACCACTCTCTATTTTTAGACCATTTTCACCACCACCCCACTACTCCTCTTCTCCTACCACCAATCCGTGGCAATCACTTAATCTACTTTCTTTGTCTGTAAGTTTGCCTGTGTTGGACATTTCATGTAATGGAACCATACTGGATGTAGCCTTTTGTGAATAACTTCTTTCAGTAGCACCATGTTTCCAAAGTTCACCCACATTGTAGCATGTATCACTGTTTCATTCCTTTTTTAAAAAATTGTGGTAAAACACACATAAAGTAAAATTTACCTACCATCTTAATTTTAAATTTTACCATACAGGTCTATGGCATTAGATACGTTCACATTGTTGTGCTTCATTCCTTTTTGTTGCTGAATAGTATTCCATGATAGGGATATACTACTTTTTGTTTATCTAGTCATCATTTGGTAGACAGTGGATTATTTCTACTTTTTGGTTATTATGAATAGTTCTTTTAATGAAGTTTGACCTACCAGTATTTATTTTTTTTTAAAGTAGGTTTCATGCCCAGCATGAACTCAGACCCTGGGATCAAGACCTGAGCTGAGATCAAGAGTCAGATGCTTATCCAGCTGAGCCACCTAGGCATGCCTCACCCCAGCATTTACTTTTAACCTGAAATAACTCAGTCATTTTGAGGGAGAAAGAACTTTGGACTTGTATTTTAAGTGCCTCTCTTAGACTACTGAGATACTGCTGATGTGTTCCTGGACAATGATATGCTTCTCTTGGTCTCTGACAAGGCAGTCTTATCCCCATTTTCAAGATAAGAAAACTCTATATGGACAAACATTTTATTTATTTTTGAGAGACAGAGAGACACAGAGTGTGAACAGGGGAGGAGCAGAGAGAGAAAGAGACACAGAATCCGAAGCAGGCTCCAGGCTCAGAACTAGCCTGAGACGGGTCTCAAACTCATGAACCATGAGATCATGACCTGAGCCGAAGTTGGACGCTCAACCAAATGAGCCACCCAGGTGTCCAAGTACATAACATTTAAGACTAACAAAAGTTAAATGATATCTTCACATGGCAGGTGTTAGAGATAGAAATTGGCCTTCAGAGAGGGATGCTAGGGAAGCTGTAGATGGAAAGTTGAAGTTTATCTTTGGGCTTCACCTAGTTTCTTTCCTCTTCCAGTTGGCATTCCTTGTTCTCTTATGAGCAGAGATTTTATACCACCCTATTATAGCAGTTCCACTTGCTCCTTCCTTTCCTCACACACTCTCAGAACTGTTCCGTTGGTATGATTAATTGTTTTTATTAATTATTATTATATAATTATAACAAAATTTAATATTTAACAATATTATAATATTGTTATCAAATATTATCATTGCGCTGTACCACCCAAGTGACCAATAAACCTTTGTTGGTTAGTTTGCTTTTTTTTGGTGGCAGGAGAGGTGAGTGTTAGTTAACCCAAATCAGTCTGTAAATAATGGAATGCCTCATAATCTACGGGTGAGATTTTTGAAGTGGGACATTCATACCATTCAACCTACTGCATCTATTCAGAAAAGACACCTGGCATTGGGAAGGAAAGAGGGGAGTCTGAGGTTCTTATAATCCTTCAAGGAAGTGTTTCTACCTAAAATTCCCAAGAAGGAATGGCAGAATATAAAGCTCATAATAGTAAGAGCTCACTACAAAGGCAGAGAAAGAAATCTCTCAGCTGAACCCCATTTCCTAAGGAAATATTCATTTCAGTAGAGAGTGTGAAGGAGGGGAAGGTCTGGTGGAGTAGGGGACAGTTTGGGAGCTTAGGACATTTAGATAGAGTCAGATGAGGTCAGTATTTCTAATAAGGAAGAAGTTGGTCACTGAATGCCATCCCACTGCATTCCTGATAGTTATCAATGGTAGTAATTGATAACAATTGCTTAAGGCTTAATTATCATGTATCAAAATAATGATTATGCATTGTCAAATTATTGTTTTTTATTAGAACACTGTATGTAGCTTTCATAGTTAGGCATGTTGCTTGATTCTCTCAATAGAAAATGTTATTGGTGTCCTATGTTTTTACTCATATGTAGAATTTGAGAAACTTAACAGAAGACCATGGGGGAAGGGAAGGGGAAAAATAGTTTCAAAGAGAGAGGGAGGCAAACCATGAGAGACTCTTAAATACTGAGAACAAACTGAGAGTTGTTGGGTGGGGGTGTGGGAGAAGGGGAAATGGGTGATGAGCCTTGAGGAGGGCATTTGTTAGGTTGAGCAGTGGATGTTGTATGTAAGCGATGAATCATGGGAATCTACTCCTGAAGCAAGAGCATACTGTATAAACTGTATATTACCTAACTTGACAATAAATTATATTAAAAAAATAAAAATAAATAAAAACAAAAAAGTGAAGAATGGAAGCAGGATTAAATAAAACTAATACTCATGGTTTAAAGAAAAAGAAAACATTACTAGTGGATAAGATTATTTATAGGCAGGTGAGATTTTGTGGCACTTTTGAAATCACAGCATTCTCTTTAGTAATCATTTAAAGAAGCAGTGTGGTGGCCCTAAATGTGTTAAAGTAAAAGCCAATGTCCCAAACCAAAGAGGCTTATGATTTGGTGGATGAATACCAAATCACCATAATAAACTGTGCTAAGTATTCAGTAGTCCAGGCAGGATACTTTGGGAACACTTAGCTAAGGATGAATGAGTGTGGTGGGGAAAAGTTTTCTGGAACAACTGAACAGCTGAACTATCTTGAACTGCAAGTAGGAACTGGTTGAGCACAGAAATCGAAGGAAGGACATTATAGGGAGAAGGAACTGCATGAGCACAGCTAGAGGCTTGTTTGCTTCACTTTATGGCTAACTTGGAGAGGAGCTGATAAGCATCCATGGGACGGGAAAGGATATATAAAACAATACACTTGATTCTGCTGACAGAGAGTGCATTGTTCACTTACTGGAGATGCATTTATTCTTTTGTGCCACCAGGGTGTCATATAGCGAATTACCTGCCTCTTTCACTATACAATATGGTACACTAGTGGCTTTGTACCTTTAAAATCAGGGCCAGTAAGTTGCTGTGCATTCTTTTAGCTGGTTATATAGGTTTAATTTAAAAAATTAAATATGAAGGGGAATTGATGGGCAAGAATGTTAAAAAAAAAAAACACTTGGATATTCCTAAGTGTCATAAACATGTGATTAACTGGTGACAAAAATTAGCTCAAAAATCTCCTTTCAAACCAAAATGTCCAACAATAGGGGGTTTGTAGAATAAATTATGGCATATAATCAAATACTATTCCTCTTTAAACATGAATTTATAGAAAAATGTTATGAGGTAGAAAGATGCTCACCATGTTGTTAAGTGTCAAAGAGGAGTTTACAAAATGGTCAGTGAATAATATGATTTCACTTTTGCTAAACTGTATAATTGGTGAGCTCCAGGCCTCAGTAGCCCAGGAAAATAAAATAAGTCCTATTTTTATTCTCCAGATGATACCTTATACTCCTCCTTCCCCTCCAACCTGTCAGATTTTGGTTCATCCTATGAAACTTCCCTAGTTACTTCCGAGAGACCTAAATGTCAGCAATGGCCACCATGAAGGGCCAGCTATGTTATTTATTCATCTTTGGTCACCTTTGTTGAGAGATGCTGTTCTTGATGAGCTCACTGAAGGTACGATAGATGACCTCAGGGCCTTTCCAGAGAAGCTGCCTCCTGGGTCTATCAAAGTTCTTAATTTTGGGTTGACAGAGAGGTGCTGGGCTCTGTTTAGAGGTGGGAAAAAAATGGCTTCCTCCTCAGATTGGGGCCATGCTTTGCTGCCTGGGTTTTGAAGTAAGCACAAAGTGCACAGACTGATTGAAGAAGTCCTGCGCTTCCTCTAACTGCTGGTCTTCATGTTTATTCACAAGGGTTCAGATGTGGCAGGTGAAAGCAGAAGTTACTATGTTCCCCAATCCAGCTCGATGCTTCCCCTGATTTTACTCTAAATGGATGGCGCCATCTTCTGCATCATTGCTCAGGCTGAAAGCCTGAGAGGCATTCCAGACTCTTCCCATTATTTCACATTTAGCCTCCAAGTTCTCTTTATTCTTCTGTCTTGCTGTCTTGGAAATCTATTCATTCTTTTTGTCTCTCCTACCTCTCAGAATTCAGACCTTCATTTCTTATCTGGATTATGGGTAGGCTCCTAATCCTTCCTGAAGCTTCCAGTCCTTCTTTCCCTCTAATTAGCCTCCACACACTTTAAGCATGGAATACATAGCCCTTTATGGTCTAGTCGTGATATATTTCCATTCTTTCTCCTGCCACTTAGTCTTCCTTACAGATACCTTATTTAGTGTTTCTGCTCTGCTACACATTTGTGTCTTTTTGTTTTTCTTGTGGCAAGATATACATTACATAATATTTACTACTTTAAAAATATTTTTTAGTTTATTGTCAAATTGGTTTCCATACAACACCCTGTGCTCTTCCCCATAAGTGCCCTCTACCATCACCACCACTTCTTTTCCCCCCTCCCCCTTCCCCTTAAAACCTCAGTTCATTTTCAGCATTCATTAGTCTCTCAAGTTTTGCATCCCTCTCTCTCCCCAACTCTCTTTCCCTCTTCCCCTCCCCCTGGTCCTCCATTAGGTTTCTCCTGTTTTCCTGTTAGACCTATAAGTGCAAACATGGTTTCTGTCCTTCTCTGCCTGGCTTATTTCACTTAGCATGACACCCTCAAGGTCCATCCACTTTCCTATAAATGGCCATGTTTCATTCTTTCTCATTGCCATGTAGTACTCCATTGTGTATATATACCACATCTTCTTGATCCACTCATCAGGTGATGGACATTTAGGCTCTTTCCATGTTTTGGCTATTGTTGACAGTGCTGCTATGAACATTGGGGTACTTGTGCCCCTATGCATTAGCACTTCCATATCCCTTGGGTAAATCCCTAGCAGGGCTATTGCTGGGTCATAAGGGAGTTCTATGGATAGTTTTTTAAGGAACCTCCACACTGTTTTCCAGAGGGGCTGCACCAGTTTACTCTTTACTATTTTAAAGTGCACAATTCAGTGGGATGAACCACATTCATAATGTTGTGTAATGATCACCACTCTCTGTTTTCAGAACCTTTCATCATCTCAAGCCAAACATCTTATGTCTTTTTACATGTTGCTTCCCTCTGAATGGAATGCACTACCTCCATACTCCCACCCCTGTTTCTACTAAGGATCTCCCCAGACTTGATTCTTAGGCCACCTTGGCATTAGAGTCTCTGGAACTTTCCCCAATACTTTTAGACTTGAGTTAGGTGCTTGATTTTTTTGTCCTCCCATGCCACTCTGGTCATACTCCTATCATGACACATCTACGATGTTATTGTGATTACAGGTTTATGTTTATCTTTCTTGATTAGACTTTGAAGTCTTTGAAGAGTCTAAGTCTTTTATCTCTGCATCCTTAGCTTCTAGCACTGTGCGTGCTGTGAATAAGTGATTGGACTCAGCTTCCTATCAGCTCTGCAAATTAGCCCTTGCTCATGTGCTAGCATTGACTGAAATCAGGCAGCAGGTCTAAAAGAATTTTCATAAATGTAGGCTGTCTCCCCTTCCAATTAGATATACTTGGAATTTTGTTTCTAAGAACGGTTTTGAGTATGTAATTTCTCAGGCAGTTACACATCGTCACCTATATTTATGATTTTAGTGAGTGATGGGCTGAGTTAGGAGTGTACAGTATTTAGGTGAGGTGGTCAAGTATTAGGAAGAATAAAAATTGAGCAAAATGCTGAAAATATGTGTGGTCTTAAATATTCAGAGCAATGAGTATTTAAGACTGCGTTGTCAGGTTATGAGGTACAAAAGAAAGAAATGAAAGTATTATTTCATTGTTATTGAATAAAAGATCAGTGAAAAGATGCAGGAATGAGTCAAGGTACTAGACACAGCTTAAGGGCACAGCAATTTATTTTCTTTCCTTTCTGCTAAAATTTTTTCCCCTGAAAACAGGAAAATAGATGGTAATAATTCTTAAAAGACAGAGGTGTTACTAAGTCTGTTTTGGAGTCCCTAACTTCTCACAGTAGTGGTTCAACCTTTCACTTCTGGTTACACTTCACCCTCATAGGAGATGCTGAATTTGTCAAAAAGGGTGTGACAGAGGGTTTAAAATTCCTAGAGTAAAAATTAGATATGTGGATTTATCTTCCATAAACTTTTATTTCACTTCCTTTTGCGTTAAATTGAGTGAGCTAAAATCCTAAGTATACCATTTAAAATCCTGTTCAGCCAGCTGCTCAGCTAGAAAGGTCAATCTTCATCACTCCATTTACACTGAACAAACATTTGTGGCAGCAAGAGAAGATATCTGAATCAAGAAAAAAGTGTAGTCCAGTAAAGTGATTCAATTGTCTAATCAGGCATATGACTTGAGCATAATTTGAAGGGTCCTTGAAATTTCTTTTTTTAAAGGCTTGAAATAAAAAATTTGCAATTTACACAACATGAGTCATGCAGATCTGATTGAAGTTCCTGCATTTTCTTTTTCTTTCATTTTCTTTCCTGTTTGGTACTCTTTCATTTTCTTTCCTGTTGGGAGTCTAGCAAAGAAAGGAAGAGAGTAATTTAAAGTGAAATTAGAGTGTACATTTGCATATTGTGGAGCTAGTGGTATTTTGGATTTCCAATTTATGATATAAATGACTTAGCAGTAGTTGTTTTTCATACCACACATTTAGGAATTTCTGTTTTAACACCTTGAAAAAGTAGTAGCTAGGAGTATCATCTACCTGCTTAGAACTTTTAAAGTCATTTCTGTTACTTATACATATTTTTTATCTTTAAATACTGATAAAACAACCTAATTGTTTTAAGATGCCTCCTTCTAAGATTTTAGCATTGAGTCATCTACTGATATTTTAGGGTCACATTGTACATTTATGTAACTGAATGTCATTTTGTTCCCTAAATATGTCATTTAAAATGTAAGTAGCAACTGGAAAGAAGGATGTTTATCATTTTTTTTCTAGCATGCTTTGCAAAAGTATTTACTTTAAGGATGTTCTTCTTTATTTTCTGATCAAAACAGATGTTGTAATTTTGTTGATTGATTTGTCTCAAAATGTGTATACTTTAGAAGAAATGCTTTTCTTTTTTAAAAAATTTTAACATGTACTTATTTATATTGAGAGAAAGCATGAGAGCCAGGGAGGGGCCATGAAAGAGGGAGAGAGACTGTACATTTGTGGGCCCAGTTCTGGGGTCTCTATTCTATTCCATTGGTCTATGTGTCTGTTTTTGTGCCAATACCATACTGTCTTGATGATGACAGCTTTGTAGTAGAGGCTAAAGTCTGGGATTGTGATGCCTCCCGTTTTGGTTTTCTTCTTCAATATAACTTTGGCTATTCGGGGTCTTTTGTTGACAAAACAGGAAAGAGTACACAATGGAAAAAAGACTACCTCTTTAGAAGGTAGTGCTGGGAGAACTGGACAGCAACATGCAGAAGAATGAAACTAGACCACTTTCTTACATCATACACAAAAATAAACTCAAAATGGCTGAAGGACTTGAATGTGAGACAGGAAACCATCAAAATCCTCGAGGAGAAAGTAGGAAAAAACCTCCTAGACCTCCACCACAGCAATTTCCTACTTGACACATCCCCAAAGGCAAGGGAAATGAAAGCAAAGCTGAACTCTTGGGGGACTTCATCAAGATAAAAAGCTTCTGCACTGCAAAGGAAACAATCAAGAAAACTAATAGGCAACCGACAGAATGGGAAAAGATAGTTGCAAATGACATATCAGATAAAGGGCCAGTATCTAAAATCTACGAGGAACTCACCAAACTTCACACCCACAAAACAAATAACCCAGTGAAGA
>NC_043708.1:83943696-84013064 GCF_006229205.1 Suricata suricatta | reverse complement strand
ACAATAGCCAAAACATGGAAAGAGCCTAAATGTCCATCACCTGATGAGTGGATCAAGAAGATGTGGTATATATACACAATGGAGTACTACATGGCAATGAGAAAGAATGAAACATGGCCATTTGTAGGAAAGTGGATGGACCTTGAGGGTGTCATGCTAAGCGAAATAAGCCAGGCAGAGAAGGACAGAAACCATACGTTTGCACTCATAGGTCTAACAGAACAGGAGAAACCTAATGGAGGACCAGGGGAGGGGAAGAGGGAAAGAGAGTTGGGGAGAGAGAGGGACACAAAACTTGAGAGACTATTGAATGCTGAAAATGAACTGAGGGTTTAAGGGGAAGGGGGAGGGGGGAAAAGAGGTGGTGGTGATGGAGGAGGGCACGGGGTGTTGTATGGAAACCAATTTGACAATAAACTATTTAAAAAAAAAAAAAAAGAAAGAAAGAGGGAGAGAGAATCCCAAGCAGGCTCCATGCTGTCATTGCAGAGGCTAATGCTAAACTTGATTCCAGGAACTGCAAGATCATGACCTGAGCTGAAACCAAGAGTTGGCTGTTTAAGCAGCTGAACCACCCAGATGCCCCATGGAGAAAATGCTTTTCAAGAAAGCAAGCATGTAAGCATTGTTACTTGCAGGGGACTGTGATGATTCTAACAATTTAAACATCTATTAGGTCTTTCATGTAAGCAAATAATCCACACTTCTTCAAGAGGAATAATTCTGAAGCTTTAGCCCTTACTATGAAGGAAATTTATAGATCACAATGTAGAACATGTCCTATATTGATGCTAATGGATTGTTCTTGAATGTTTCACTGGTAGGTAAGATTTTGAGGCAAACTTTGGATCCTTTAAGTGTTTTTTGACATGAACTACACTTTTTAAAAGGTCAGGTTTGGGGTCTTCTGAAGAAGAAAGGAGACTTGGTTTAGAGATTTAGGAATGAAACATCTGAGGAAATTTGGATTTCAGCTCTCCATGAAGAGAATTACTGCATGCAAACAAAAAGGTATAGAATGAAAAGTTGATCAGTCTCATCCTTGACTTTGGTGTCCCAGCTTGTCTTCTTAGAGGCAACTGTTGCTATTAGTTTCTTGTGTATCTAGAAGGGTCAGTTTAAACTGTGTATTGGCAATTTCTATAATGATGCCATATAGATAGTGGATATAAGTCAAGTTGTATATCAAATCCCATTTTCATACTTCAAAATGGCAGAGAAGAGATGGAATTTAGTGCTAGAAGCAGCAGCCTGTTTGGGTCATACAAAAGTTGAGGTATTCCTCAATTTTCATACATTGTGTGTTCCTGTAAACGCATATAAAAGTCAAACATGTAAACATCAACTGTTAGACTTACATGTTTTTAGGGAAGTTTAGAGTGCTAAAAGCTCCTACAAAATCCTGAAGTTTACTTTTTAAAAACATAATCTTTGACCCTTATTTACAGTTAAAAGAATATTTATATAAATACCTTCTTTATTTGGCATTTGGGCATAGAGTTGACTGGCTTACATCCATTGAGACTAAACATTAGTCTTTTTCAGTGTGCTTACAATCTTCGATCTTTTCTTTAGTTGTTCTCCCTTTATGAATCTATGCTGTGTCATAACTACCAGCTCCCCCCACTCCTTTACTTCTGGAGAACTTCCTGCATATTTCATTGTACTCCTTATTGTATCTAGTGAATGGTTACTAAAAAAAAATAAAGGGAGAGGATTAAATTACTGAATAAAAATTTTTTAACCTTGTGAGACTATACAAGGTAGTAATTATGGATTCAGGTTTAGGGATATTTTAAAATTGAAAAGATAATTCTAGGTCATAGTATCCCAAATGTATTGACCATGAAACATTTCAAAATGTAAAAAATGAAATACATGAGATGTATAATTAGTTCATGGATTAAAATATAGCAAAAACAGTTTTATAGAGGAGTGAACTCCTGCAAGGAATGATCAGAATTTGAGTCTTTTGCTTTTTTTTTTTTTTCAAAAAAGGCTTTTAATCCACAGATAAAAAAATTTAGTAACAAGAAGAATTTAAAAATTGCAAGATAAAAATGTTTCAAATACACATTTTTTTGGTTTTCAAATACAACAGTGAAACTACACTAAAAAAGAAGACAACAGGGGCACCTGGGTGGCTCAGTTGAGTCAGTGTCCAACTCTTGATTTTGGCTCAGGTCATGATCTCACCTCACAGTTTGTGAGTTCAAGCCTGTGTTCAGCTCTGTGCTGACAGCACGGAGGCTGCTTGAGTTTCTCTCCTCTCTCTGCCCCTTTCCTGCTCGCTTTCTTTCTCCTTCAAAAATAAACAAACAACAAAAAAAGAAAGCAATGTTTTTGTATTTTGTACATGTCTGCTGTTTCTATTAGGAACCTTGTTGCTCAGTCCCTCTTCATAGGATACATGGCATCAAATCTGTTCAGTTACTTGTTGGGAGTGTTTTGTTGCAGCATCAGCCCATTTAAGGAAGACTTTATGAAACAAAAGAAAGAACATGAACTGCAGGTTTGCAATAATCTGCTCTTGAAGTAGACATCTCTGAAAATTATAAATTCAAGTTCTGTAGCTCACCCTTTGGTTTTTTAGAAACCAAGTGCTATGATTATTTACACATTGAGGGAGCTTGGCTTTTTGTTTGTTTGTGTTGTGTATATAGATTGTGAATTAGCCATACCTCACCACAATTGAGTGGTATCATTATTTGATATAATAAATAAAATATTGCAATTATATTGAAACAAAATGACAGTATTCATAACATAGACCAGCATGTATTGAACTGGCAATGGATGTTCTGTGTAACTGTTTGTGCGTAAATACTCTGGGTAAATGAAAAATCAAATTTTCTTGGCATTGTCAGGTATTGGGGTATTGTGTGCTATTTTTGTAATTTTTTTCACTTAAAAAAATAAACTTCAAAAAAGTTTTTAAATTTTTAAAATTTACATCCAAGTTAGTTAGCATATAGTGCAACAGTGATTTCAGGAGTAGATTCCTTAATGCCCATTACCCATTTACTCCATCCCACCATCCCACAACCCCTTAGCAATAAACTTTTAAGCTAAGGTATTAAATATATATACAGAAGGACACACCGAGTAAGTGTGCAGCTAGATGAGTTATCACAGAAAGAATATCCATGTAACTAGAGCCTGTAGCAAGAAATAAAATTCTACTGGGGTGGCTCAGTTGATCAAGCATCCGATTCTTGATTTTAGCTCAGGTCGTGATTTCACAGTTTGTGAGTTTGAACCCTGCATCAGGGTCTATGCTGGCAGTCTAAAGCCTGCTTGCGATTCTCTCTTGATCCCTCTCTCTCTTTGCCCTTCCTCCACTTGTTCTCGCTCCCTCTCAAAAAGAAATAAACAATAATAAAAAAGAAATACTATTTGCACCCCAGAAGCTTCCTCATGACTCACCCCTTTCCCTCATCACTACCTTTTTTTTATGCCCAAAGGTAATCACTATTGCAGTTTGTAACAACACAGATTACTTTTGCCTGTTTTCAATATGTATTCTTTTGTATCAATTTTTTCCCCTCAGCATGGCATTAGTCCAATTTACTCATGTTGTTCTGTGTATCAGTAGTTCATCTTTATTACTCTATGGTATTCCACTATGTAAATATACTGTAATTCCAAATCCATTTTGTCTTTTATAGAGTTTTGAGATTTCCTCAGTTTAGAGCTATTACAAATAATGCTGCAAGGATAGTCTGACACATGTTTTTTGGTGTGCCCATATGGCATATAGGGAAAAATATAAAATATATATTGATATATCTCTGTCTATATATACATATCAGTCTCTGTATAATACAGCTAGTAGTGGAATTCCCAGATCCTACAGTACATTTATATTCAACTTTAACAGGTACTACCAATATCCTTTTATTTTATTTTATTTTTTTTAAGAGCGAGAAAGAGAGCATGCATGAGTGGAAAAGAGGGGCAGAGGGAGAGAGGGAGAAGGAGATTCTTAAGCAGGCTTCATGCTCAGTATGGAGCGGGACCCTGGATCCCACATCCCTGAGATCATGACCTGAGCAGAAACCAGGAGTTGGATGCCCAACTGACTGAACCACCCAGGCGCCCCTATCAAATAGCTTTCTAAAGTGCCTGTACAATTTCAGTTGTTATCAGTGGTGTATGTACACTGTACTACATCCTCACCAACACATGTTATTTTTCATCTTTTAATTTTAGTTATTATGGTCATGTGTGATGCTATCTCATTTTGGTGTTATATTTCTCTGATGCCTAATAAAGTTGAGCATCTTTTCATATGTTTATTGATGGCTTTTTGGATTTTTTCAAAGTAAGGTATCTGTTGAAGTACTTATTTTTCTTTCTAAACATAGTTTTATCAAAGCATAATTCATGTACCATATAATACCATATAATACATTGAAAGCATACAATTAACTGTCTTTTAATATATTCAGAGTTGTACATCCATCACCCCTTCAATTTTAAAATGTGTTCTTTGTACCAAAAATAAACCTCACATTCTTTAGCTGTCACCACCCAATCCCTCCGTCTCAGTCCCCCACCAACCCCAGACCCTTGGCAACAACTGATCTACTTCTGTTTCTATAGATCTGCATATTCTGAACATTTCATATAAATGGAATTGTAAATATGAGAACTTTCATTCACTTAATGTTTTCAAAGTCCATCCATATTTCAGCATGTATCAGTACTTCATTCTTTTTTATTGCTGAATAATATTCCATTGTATGGACATACCACAATTTATTTTCACATTTATCAGTTGATGGACATTTTGGATGTTTCCACCTTTTGGCTCTAATGAATAATGCTGCTAAGAACATTTGCGTATAAGTTTTTGTCAAAATCTGTTTTTATTTCTCTTGGGGTTGTAATTTCTTAAAGATTTGCATATCGTAATAACTCTAAAGATTCTTAGTTTTTTTCTTAGATATATTTAAAATAAGTTTTAAATATTGCTAACATCTTTTATGTTTTATGTTGAACATACATTTTTGTGGAACACCAGTGTTCCAAGGAGCACGCTTTGAGAAAGACTTATAATTGGTCATGTTCTTCAGTGTGATATTATATGAAGAGAAGAAAGTCATGAGCCAGCAGTCAGTGAGTGATAAGTATTAAGTATTGGATTCTCATTTCACAGAAGATTTTTCAGTTTGCATTTCACTGTTGAAAGAACTGTGGTCAGTGTAGTTTGTTAATATTTCCTTGGAAAGGGATAGAGGGCAAATGAGGATTTTATGAGTCCAGATATCTAAGAAATGGCTTTTTAAAACAGGAGAGAGAGCTGTGTGATTTCCAGAATCCTTCTGTTAAGTATTTAGGACTTTTCATCTTTTGAGAATATGATAATTGTATAGAATTTGTTTTGTATAGGCACTATGTACAGTGCATCAGAGCATGAATTAGCAGGCCAAATAGAGAAGACATTATATAGTGGTTATAGTAAAGGCTTTATCTATAATGTGTTGCCTGTTTTGCAGTGACAGCAGTTCACTAAAACTTAATTAGCAGTATATATAAAGCAATTTTCTATCAGAAGCATCATATAAATGTGCTCTGATTATAAATTATAAATACTCTTTTACACTATTGAGTAGGATTGAAACCTAAATTAATCCCAAAGAAAAAACTTTGATTTTTTTTAAATGTTTGTTTATTTTTGAGAGAGAGAGAGAGAGAGAGAGAGAGACAGAGCAAGAACAGGGGAAGGGCAGAGAGGGATGGAGACACAGAATCCAAAGCGGGCTCCAGGCTCCGAGCTGTCAGCACAGAGTGTGATGCGGGGCTCAAACCCACGAGCCATGAGATCATGACCTGAGCTGAAGTGGGTTGCTTAACCGACTGAGCCACCAGGTGCCCCAAAACTTTGGTTAAGTAACCAAACCAGGCAAGTAGATACAGAAGTGACATGGTAATTAGGGAAGACTAAAAACTTGTGTGCTGTATTGGTTAGTCTATTCTTAACACCTGTGTTTTGTCATTTTAAAAGACAAACTTCAGCTTAAGTTCACCTCAATATGAAACCTCAATTCCATTTCCACTTTGCAAAACCATAATGTGTTAATTTTCTACATGGTAGTAGAGTATTACATTTTAAGTTAGTATGATGTATTTTTTCTTCTAATAAAGATGATTAAAATGAAAGACAAGGGGCTGATTATGTTTTATTAGGGGCCAAATGTGCTCACTAAATTACATGTGTTAAATCTTGAACTTTCTCATTCAGTTTGGCAGAATTATCCTTGGTAACCATGTGTCCCTGCTACATATTAAACATAATTGTACTTTTCCTTCACTGTGCAATCATAATTGTAACCAAAAGTAATACACTAACAAATCCAGACTCAATAGCAGTCTAGGGCTGGGTTTCTTAGAGTTAGAGTCCTGGTCAGGTAAGTTTTACACTGTAATGCATTTTACTCCAAATTTAATATTTTGTAATGTATATTTCATTGAAGTTTCCATTTACCTTTTTCTGCCAAACCTCATTCTAAGAGCCAAAACCTCTAAAACATCTTATTAACACCAGCAGTTAGTCCCTGGTAGATTAGTGAAAAGCAATACATTAACTGGAACAGTGATTTTATTTTATTTATTTATTTATATATTTTTAAATGTTTTATTTATTTTTGATACAGAGAGAGACAGAGCATGGGGGGGGGCGGGGCGGGCAGAGAGAGAAGGAGACACAGAACCAAAAGCAGGCTCCAGGCTCTGAGCTAGCGATCAGCACAGAGCCTGACGTGAGGCTCGAACCCACGAGCGTGAGATCTGACCTGAGCCGAAGTTGGACGCCTAACTGACTGAGCCACCCAGGCGCCCCAGGAACCGTGATTTTAAAGAGATGCTAGACTTCAGAGAATTAAGTATTAATGCTCTACTAAGTTCATGGTTCCCTAACAGATGTACATTTCCCATTCCCACCTTGGCCTATAGTGAGTAGCAGGTGCATTCAGTTCTGTAAAGGTTTGCTATCTGCCAGCTCTCTGATGACCTAGAGCATTAGGTCTGCAGGACAAATGTTTGCAGGAGGCCTTCATGGGTAGGTCTGTCAAACAGAATCAGTAGTGAAGCAGCAGAAATGGGGAAGGAGGCTGCTGCACTTTAAATATCTTTCTGAGATTCTACTCCAGAAATTTTAATTTTAAATCTTAGTAAACTGAGAAGAGTAAGAGCTTTCCACCTCCAGAACAATTTATCAGGATAAGTCCAGTAATAGGTCTGGGATGGTGTGATTCTGGCTAGGTTTCCACCGGAAGTCTTTCTGTCCTGCCTCCCATACCAGTGCTGCACTGCAAATCAGCTTTCTTTGCAGCCTGCCACAGCAAGGGAACAAGTATGGCTTCCTTAGTCTTCTCATCGTTTAGGAGGTTTGGATGTCCTATAGACTTACTCTGTTGCAAGTTCTACCTTCTAGAAGGATTTTGTTTGGAGAAAATGAATACTGTCTTAAATATAACAATGGCATATTTATGAGTTGTGTGAGCATTCAAATGCCTATTATTTATGGGAAGATGTATTTGAAATAGATAAGCAATAAATGGTGGTTAGCTTTTCAAGCTAATACCCAGAAACCATTCAGCTTAGGATGTCTCTGCAAAGAGAAGTTGTTAGAAGTCCAGGATCCTTTGGAGTCCTTGAACCACAAAGTTCTCTTGGCCCAAGACACTCTGTAGCTTAAAGCTTTACGTCACATGAAGTCCAGTAAGTGAAGCGGGTGAACACTCCTTAGCACATTCCTTTATATGCTCACTGATTCATTGCCAGGGTTTCCCTGGCCTTGTGTCTTGGCCTTAACCGCTGCCCATGTCTAGTGGATAAGAGACCAGCAGGGAGCAGTCAGCCCATAGGCTGCTAGAATCAGAGGCGAGGAACTTATTTACAAGTTCCTTTTCCAGCTGTGTTTTACTTGAAAAAAAGAAATGTTGATCAAAATAATACATGCATACCTTATTTCACTGTGCTTCAGAGAGAGTGTTTTGTTATTGTTGTTTAACAAATTGAAGTTTTATGGCAACCTCATGTCAAACAAGTCTTTCAGTGCCATTTTTCCAAAAGCATTTGCTTCCTTTGTGTGTCTGTATCACATTTGGGTATTTCTTGCAATATTTCAAGTTTTTCATTATTAGTATATTTGTTGTGGTGATTAGTGATTACAGTTCACTTCATGTTCAGATGATGTAAACAAAGTATTTTTAAAAGTATGCACATTGCTCTTTTTAATGTTTATTTTTGAAAGAGAGAGAGTGCAAAGGGGGAGGGGCAGAGAGGGAGGGGAACGGAGGATTAGAAGCAGGCTCTGTGCTGGTAGCAGACAAGGCCTGATGTGTGGCTTGAACTCATGAACCATGAGATCATGGCTTGAGTCGAAGTTGGATGCTCAACTGACTGAGCCACCCAGGCGCCCCTGCACATTGGTTATTTTTAGACATAACCTTACTACACACTTATTAGGCTACAGTATAGTGTAAACATAACTTTTATGTGCACTGGGAAGCCAAAAAATTCATTTGACTCACTTTATTGTGATATTCACTTTGTTATGGTGGTCTGGAACCAAACCTGTGGTATCTCTGAGGTATCTAATCTATAGATAATCTCACCTTACAAAATTCTTGTTCTTAAGCAGAAGTTTTTTTTCTGGCATTTTTTCTTCTTCTTCTTCTTCTTTTTTTTTTTTTTTGTAAAAAAGCAGAAGAGAGAGCCCCTACAAGAAAATGTGAAGAACATTGGCAAACAGTTGTTAATTTTGACTTTGCACTCCACTTTGGGAGCTTGTGCAAACCCTGTAACCTCTGTTTGGTCATGTGTAAGATGCAGAGATATGGAAAGATAGTCTCCAAAGACTCTTCCAGTTCCAAAATACTGTGTTTTATGGGAGTGCAGTGTATTCTGTACCTTCCTAGAGTTGTCAGGCCTTTGTCAGATGTCATTGCAGTGTCCCGATGGTGGTCAATAATGTTTAAACAGGATGAAAATAATACCCTACTCAGAAAATTGAGACTGGCAAACCAAGATTAGGACCTGTAAAAGTGGAGGCTTATGATGTGGGTTCTACTTCTGCTTCACTAGTAACTAATCATGAGACTTTGGGCTCTTGAACTCTTTCTTTGGGACTGTTTTTCCCTCTGTAAAGATTAGGTGATTGCACTTGGTGGCTTTTAGCTTGCCTTTCAGCTCTCAGATTCTACTGATAGCTCTAGGAAAATAGGTATTTAACAATAATCATAACATCTAAATGATTTAGTCATCTTTGCTTAGCTGCTCATGGAAGGGAACTGGCTACAGAAAAGCAGACAAAATAAAAAAAAATTGAGTGTCTTCTATATTAGACAAGGCTCTAGCAGCTGGCTATACTTTTTAGCCTTGAGTAATTCTGTATTTCGATTTCTCAATTATGATCAAGAAAAAGCTTCAGGGGCACCTGGGTGGCTCAGTTGGTTAAGTGGCCAACTCTTGATTTCTCTCAGGTCATGATTTCCTAGTCTGTGAGTTTGAGTCCCACAACAGGCTCCATGCTGACAGTGTTGAGCCTGCTTGGGATTTTCTCTCTCTTCCTCTCTCTCTGTCTCTCATGCATGCTTTCTCTCCCTCTCTCAAAATAAATAAATACACTTAAAAAAAAAAAGCTTCAGGCAAAGATGATATTGGCTACTATCCAGTATTTCAGTCTGATCTCTCTAGTGTATAGTTTATTGGGAAATACATTTCTTTGTCTCCAGAAATGGTTTTTGTAGTTAATAATTTTCTAATTGTATCTCTAATAATAATGTCTTGTTTATTCTTTAATATTCTCTAATAATATCTTGCTTATTAATCAAACTCTTGGAAAGGTGCCTCGAGTAGCAAAATATTTATTCTAGCTCATGGCCCTTTGTGGGTAGTGAAAATTCTTGGCCATGTGCCCATGTCTGCATATATAGTAACTTTACAAAGTGAACAGTCTGTATTTGTGGGACATTAAGAAAGCTATAGATTGGGGTGCCTGGGTGGCTCAGTCGGTTAAGCATCCGACTTCAGCTCAGGTCATGATTGGATGGTTTGTGGGTTTGAGCCCCGTGTCAGGCTCTGTGCTGACAACTAGCTCAGAGCCTGAAACCTGCTTCAGATTCTGTACCTCCCTTTCTGTCTGATCCTCCTCTGCTCACGCTGTCTCTGTCTCTTAAAACTAAACAAAAAAACATTTAAAAATTAAAAAAAAAAGCTATAGGTAGAAGTAACTTGCTGAGAGGTTCATGAGGGGATTGAATGGGAGGATCACATGAGGAAGAGTTTCAAAGCTAGCTTTGTGAGAATGGCAGAATATTTTCTAATCTCCAGTTTCAGTTTTTGTTCTGCACTGCATGTGGGGTACCCCTGTTACCTTGGAGCAGAGTTTTCTAACTCTTACCTGCATTTGGAACACCTTGTTTACCCTCCCCTTAGAAAAAGTACAGAATTTGCCCATTTGTGTCCTGTACTCCTCCTAATTTAAATAGAGTAATTGTTACTAACACAATTTATCCTTTTACATTTATCACCCTCCCCAAACTCTTCCCCTACCCCAAGTAGGGCCTCATTTCTTAGAGTTACCAGTTCTGTGAATGCTAGATTTTAAAGAAATTTTCTTATCTATGCATTATGGAGATACATATATTTTTCATAATTATATGTCCTCCACAGAGATTATAATAATGTTATGAATGTATGGAGTCATCATAATTTAGTCTCTTTTATACTTATGTTAATTTATAGTATACTTTAAGCTATTAATAAATGATTTTATTACATTAACAAATTAATGATCTAAGATTAGAAGCCAAAGTTATTTGATGCTACCACTGTGGGTTCACTAAATCCAAGTTCTGTCAAACTCACCTCATTTCTTGGCAAGTTTAGTAGATTGATTGATCATGGAAATACAATAAGCAGAGCTTAGCCAAAACTCAGTAGGACATTTCACCACATGTCCTAGTATTTTTTTTAAGTTCTTTTTTATGTTTTATTTTTTTTTTGAGTGCAAGAGAGACAGAGCACGAGTTGGAGAGGGGCAGAGAGAGAGGGAGACGCAGAGTCTGAAGCAGGCTCCAGGCTCTGAGATATCAGCAGAGAGCCCAACTTGGGGCTCACACTCACAGACCACGAGATCATGACCTGAGCCAAAGTCAGATGCTCAACCAGCTGAGCCACCAGGTGCCCCCACATGTCATAGTATTTTTGAAGACCAGGGGGAAAATATGGACCAATTGCTAACACAGTTAAGTGGATTAGTATTAATGAGTCAATGCAGGACACTTGGTGTTATATTTCTAGCATTCCCCAGTTAGAACTTCTTCATCAACATATTTTTTTTTTCAATTCTTGGAAGACTCCTTCCCTAGAAGGCATGTTTATTGATTTTGTGAATGACCTACTGTAGAAAGGGATAATGAATACATTTGATGACATAGGAAGATATTGAAAAAGTTGCCACAGACAAAGATAACTGGCCTAGTTTAATGATGACATTAAATAGATGTAAGAATAAGGCTTTGTACACAGAGGAAACAAAAAACCCTATACAAATGAGCCTCAAATGTGAGAGGCTTGGCTTTAGTGTAGTACATGTAAAAAATGATGTAGGAGTTTAATAAATGCTGAGTGCAGTGTTCATCAGTCCTATTTTGTAGTGAAGAAATAAAGCTAGTGTGGTCTTAGGCAAACTGTGTTGCCAGAAGTCTGATAACAGCACCAAGAAAGTGATGCTCCCACTTTACTCTGCAGTTTCCAAATTACAAATTGATTCTGTTCTGAGTACAGGGTGCCCTTGAGGAGAACAGCTAAGATTGTTTGGAGTCTAGAAAATGTATACAGAAAGAAGATCAAAGGAACCACAATGTTATAATTCTTTTGGAAAGTTCTAGTTTTGCTTTTCATGTTTAGGGTTTTTCTTTTGTTTCTGTTTTTTTAGTTTGTTTCCATGAGGTTTATTTGGCTCTGTGGTGGAGATCTGATTTGCCATGTGCTGAGCAAATTACCCCAGCATATTCTATTAAATAAACTATTTCCAGCCTCGATTTGGAAGGTCTCCATTGTCTAATATCAATTTTCCATAAATACACTTGACTATCTCTGAGTTTGCTATTATGTTCCCTTGGTTTATTTGTCTATTTCTGAGCTAAAATCATACTATTTTAATTATTTTACATTTTTTTCTTTTTCAACATTATCCTGGTTTTTCTTGGCTCTTTCTTCTTTTATGAATTTTAGAATGAGTTTGTTAAGTTCCATAATAATTCCCTGTAGAATATTTGCTAGAATTGTGTTGATTTTTTTATGGTGTAATATGATGAGAATTGGTACAGTTATTGCATCAAGTCTTCCTTTTTAAGAACATATTTTTCTTTATTTAGCCCTTCTTTGAGTTTGTAACACAATTTATGCTTTTCTCTGGTAGAGCCTTACACACCATTTATTGGATTTATTTCCAGTTGACCTATAGTATTTATTGCTATTGGAAATGGTTTTTTTTAAATTACATTTTCGAATTGGTTACTACTGGAATAAAAGAATACTGCCAATATTTTAAGTTGATCTTATATTCAACAAACCTTCTGAATTCTCTGTATTCTAATTGTAGATTCTCTTGGATTTTTCTATGAAAGTAAAGATAATATGCAAATAATGTTAATGTTTTGATATTTCCTTTTTATTTGCTATGTTTTTCTTATACCATTGTACTGGACTATAAAACCATGTTGACTAGAAGTGGTGATTATGGACATCATTATTCTATTCTTGACTATCCTCTTTACCCTTTTAGTTGTATTTTTATAGGATATGACAAATGGCACTTTCATTATTGTTCAGGTCTGATATGTCATAATTTCCATTTTGGTTTTATCTCAAGTTACTTTTGAGTACCTTTAAAATTTTCCAAACATAGGATTGTTTGTTTCATATTTATTTTTTATTATTGATTTCTAATTTCATTGTGCTTAAAGAATGTGTTTGGATGAGATTTGTTTTCAGAAATTAGTTAATGCTACCTCTGGGACTAATATGTCCCAGCAAATTTTTATGAATGTCTGTGTGTGCTTAAAACCACTGCATATTCTTTTCTGTTTGGTATAGGGTTTTATATCACTATGTGGTGTGTGTGTGGTGTATAAGCTCAAACTTATTATTATATTCAGATTTGCTATATCCTTAGGGAATTCTTGTCTGCTTGATGAGCAGTTCTGATTTCAGAGTGTTAAAATTTCCTGTAGTTTTATAATCTCAAAATTGTAGTTTTATTTGTTTTTCCTTATTAATTGTATCTGATTGTGCTTGCTATAATTTGAGAGCCTTTGTTTATTGTATAAGTTTAATATATCTTCTTTGTAGAGTGTTCTTTTATCATTATGTAATATCATATTTTGCTCCTATTGCTGTTTTATACCTTAAATTCTGTTTTGTTTTTCATTTTGCTTTACCAGCTTTTCTTTAATTTTTAAAAATGTTTGTTTATTTTTGAGAGAGAGTGCGAGAAAGCAAGCACAAGTGGGAAAGGGCAGAAAGAGGGAGAGAGAATCCCCAGCAGGCTCCACCCTGTCAGCACAGAGCCTGTTGTACAATAGGGCTTGATTTCAAGACTGTAAGTTCATGACCTGAGCCAAAATCAAGAGTAGGAGCTAACCGACTAAGCCATCTAGGTGTTCCTGTTGGTTTAATTTTGACCAAATATATTTGTTTACTATCTGTTGTCAAATTTTCTGGATCATTTTCTTTGTTTCAATTAATTGTTTTTTTTGAGAGGCAGAGAGAATCCTTTTTTTTTTTTTTTTAATGTTTGTTTATTTTTGAGAGACAGAGCATGAACAGGGAAAGGGCAGACAGAGGAGACACAGAATCTGAAGCAGATTCCAGGCTCTGAGCTGTCAGCACAGAGCCCAGCCCGTGGCTAGAATTTACAAACCGCGAGATCATGACCTGAGCCAAAGTTAGCCCCTTAACCTACTGAGCCACCCAGGCTCTCTGAGAGAATCTTAAGTAGGCTTCATGCCCAGTGTGGAGCCCAAAGTTGGGCTCTTTCTCACAACTGTGAGATCATGGCTTGAGGTGAAAACAAGAGTCAGATGCTTAACCAACTAAGCCACCCAGGTCCCCCAAATCATTTTGCTTTCACATTCGATCTTAGCCAAAAGGCCGAGAAGTGATCATTTTGCTTTCAGTGTGTCTCTGGTTGGGTTTTGTTAACCTAGTCTTGTTAACCTAATCTTGATAGATTGTCTTTTAATAGACTGTGTGTGTGTGTGTGTGTGTGTGTGTGTGTGTGTGTAGAGAGAGAGATTTGAACTCATTTTTGCCATTTTCTTGTGTATTTTCTCTTCTTGATTTCTTTATATTACTATTGTCATTTAGATTGATAAAATTATCAGTATCATCTTTTATGTTCCTCTACTGATTTAGAAGCACAAATGACCTTTCTGTTCTTGTAATGGTTATTCCTAAGTTTTTAACATTCGCATAAAACTACAACATTTTCTATCAAAGTTTAAAAGTATCTTAAATGTATACAAACATCTTCTCTTTCCATTTCCACTTTTAAAAACTGCTTATTGAAGTATAATTCACATATTTTACACTTCACCCATTTAACGTATACAATTTAGTGTTTTTTAGTTAATTCACAGGGCTGTGCACCCGTTTCCCCAGCCTAATTTTAGACACTTTTATCCCCCTTTAAGGCAATCGTGTGCCCAGGATTCTTGTTTGGCCTCCTTCTCATTCCCTCCCCAGTTCCCCAGGCTTAGGTAGCCACCATTTACTTTCTGTCTCTGTAGATTTGACTGTTGTGAACATTTCATATAAATGGAATGAAACAATATGTGGTTTTGTTACTGGTTTCTTTCATGTAGCATAATGTTTTCATTTATGTTACCGTTTTTCTTATAATTATGAAAAATTCATAATTTTTTTGTAATCTATAATTAGGTACATTTGATAATATGCTTTATCTGTTTGTGGGACCACCAGGATATTTTGCTTTCATTTTTGGGCTCTCCTTTCTAAAGTACCTCCTAAGATATATCAATTCTTTAATAAGAATCTGTTAGTGGAACACTCAGTCATTGTAGGCCTTAATGTGTCTTTATTTTATCCTTATTCTTGATGACAACTTAGCTGGGCATTGAATTCTAGCTTGACAGTTCTTTTGCTTTTAATAGTTTGTTATATTACTCCATTATCTTCAAGGCATCTATTACTGCTGATGAAATGTCTGCTGTCAGTCTTTTCTTTTTCTAGGTAGATAACATGTATCTTATATAATATATAATATAATAATAATATATAATAGATAACACATATAACAATATTAATATTATATATTATAAAACCTATTAATTACATATTTTATTATAATTATAATATAATATATGAATAATATAATATAATATATAAGATACATATATCTTATAATATTTTTAATTTGAGAGAGAGAGAAAACGAACCTGAGCAGGGGAGAGGTATGGAAGAAAGGAGAGAGAGGGAGAGAGAGAATCTTATGCAGGCTCCATGCTAAGTGTGACCCTGGGAGCATGACCTGAGGCAAAAATCAAGAGTTGGACCTCAACTGACTGACCCACTTAGGTGCCCCTTAGGGTAGATAATACTTCTTTTTTTATTTTTATTTTTTATTAAAATAAAAATTCACAAACTGCAAAATCATGACCTGAGCTGAAGTCAGACACTTAACTGACAGAGCCTCCCAGGCGCCCCAAGATAATACTTCTTTATGGTACTCTAATGTGCAGCAGCTTCATATTGACATGTGCAGGTGTGGATTTATTTGTATTTATCTTGATTGGTACTGAGATTGCACTTTGAATGTCTGTGTTTTTATGGGTGTTTTGCCTTTCTGTGTATCTCTTTGAGGATCCTAAACATATTTACTTTGAGGTCATTTCAGATGGTTCTAATATTTCCATTTTGTGTTGAGTGGGTTAATCTCTCATTGGTTGATTTTGTTGCTAATTGTGTTAATTTTATGTATTTTAGAGTTTTGTTTTGAGAGCTTACTTTAAGTGAGAGTCACTATCCATTTCACATCACCCTACTTTGCCTAGAGGTTTTGTGATTGCCTCTATTTGGTTCCATAGGAAATTCAGGATTCCTCATCTTCATGATAATGGTGATAATGTACATCCAGCCATTGAGCTAGCAAGTGGCTGGCTTGGGTCCTGGCCTTTCCTTCCTCTTTTGTTGTACAACTTCACATAAACTGCTTTTTTAAGTATCATTTTTGGAGTTCTGCCCACTCCCTGGTTTTAAGCACTGAGCTGGCTCCAATTACATGCCTTAAGTGAGGCAATTTTAATTCTCATTAACCTACAGAAGCTGAATTCCTGGCCTTCTTTGCTTGCTTCCAAACTTGGAGCCCATTATGCCTTACTCACTGCTTTGTGTTTCTATTCTATCTACAGTCCTTGGGAATATTTATTATAATTAATGTATAACAATAGAACTCATATAATTTACTGCCATCTTCCTGGTTTTGACTGTGGGATAACTCAGCATCTGTTTCAACTTCCTTCTAGTATTCCTTCTTTTACGACATGAACTGGAAAGTAAAAATTACTACATAGGCTTCCTTACATCTCGGGTTCCTGATGTAGTTCAGGTTGCAATAATCACATTCACTTCAATGAGACTCTATTTCAGAACTGAGTTCACTAGGAATAGGGCATAGAACACATGGCATCAGTTTTGCTGGAGCAGGTCCAGTGGCTTAGAGTTTGCAGCTGTTTATGATCCCCAAGTTTCAGCCCTGGGCTATGTCTCCTGAAGCCAACAATTCTGGCAGTCATTTCCTGATCTGTAACTGAAGCTAAGACATTGTGTTTTATTTTTTTATTTATTTTATTAAAAAAAATTTTTTTTTTAATTTTTGAGAGAGAGAGAGAGAGAGAGAGAGAGAGAGAGAGAGAGCGCGAGAGCAAGAGCAAGCAGGGGAGGGGTAGAGAGGGGGAAACAGAGGATCCAAAGTGGGCTCTGCACTTACAGCAGCGAGGCCCATGTGGGACTTGAACTCATGGACCATGAGACCATGACCTGAGCTGAAGTCAGACACTTAATTGACTGAGCCTCTCAGGCACTCCAGATGTTGTGTTTTCAGAACCAGCAATCACATTGGTGAGTGCCCAATTTCTGGATGTGGCTAAGGGATTATGACTGTGTCCAGCACTTAGCAGAGCAAGGCTGTGCTTCAACTTTGTGGCAGAGGTGGCCGTTCCCTTGGCAGGCCACTTCCGTGTGGATTCTGAGGCTTGTTCTGAAGGTTTAGCATAGAATCCGCTCTTCCAGCTATTTTGTTGGCATCTAAATGTTAGCATTTCAGTGTTAATTCTGATTCTACTTGAAACACTATATCTGTGACTGAATCCTGGCTAATACAGCAGCTAGGATTTTCCTTTTTTTTTTTTTTACTTTTTATTTTTTGTCTGTCACCGTTTCATGAGTAGTGCAGGAGTAGGGGGAGGGGTGTGGGCTCAAAGTGTGAACTTGCACAGCCATTTTCTCTAGAACTGTTACTTACATTGTTATGTTTTTCAATTTCAGATAGTTTCTTTTAGATCCTCCACATGTAAAACTGATGTTGATTTGTACCATTGTCTGGATTGTAAAAATAAAATGGTATTTGTTACCCCCAAGAAGAAAAAGGGTAGTATATATTTAAGAGTCCAATGCAAACTGATTGGTTTAAGAACATTTCGAAGATATAACATGTTTTTCTAGAACTGGAAGGTAATGAAGTGTTATGCTTTTTGAAGACTGTGATAAATTATATCACTACAAAGTAGAAAACACCAGCTAGCTACAAATAAATCTTATTCTCTCTCTTTTCTTTCTACTTATATTTTATCACAGCTAGTTTGCTAGTTATATGTCTAAAGAAATAAGGGCTCTTTTCTAGAATTTATAGAAGAAAAATATTTATTCTAGCCATCTTTGTGAAAGGGCTCTGGAATTTCTCACATTCTCTGTTTATTAAAAGAGATATTGATAAGAAATGTTATTTTTCATAATTTTCCTGGCGTAACTTTGTTGCCATCCCAAACTTACCTATACCACTTTGTATTATGTATTGACTCCAGGAAATAAGCAGAAATATCCTGAAATTCTATGCCTCCTCTGCAAACTTGTCTTATTGTCCCCTTTCATTTGCAGTTACTTAAAAAATTTTGCCAAAGTCACAACACAGAGTAATGCTTATAATAGAGAAATCTAAAATAGGTAGGCAATAAAAATGTATCTTTGTTATAATTATAACTTTGAAAATTTATATGTGTAGAGAATAAGTACTGGAAAGAAATATGAAAAAATGGAAGTATTTGATGCTTTTTTGGAGGAAATAAAACCAGTCAGCCTTGTTTTTATCATAGGAGGCTTGTTTTGACTCCGAGTATATGGAATCTGCCTTTGCTCTCCTCTGATTGTGAAAACTGAGAAAACGCTTATTTCTCGGTTTCTGGCACCACTCTTGTTTTTTGTGAGATTAAGAAAAATGATTGAGACTGGTTGTGTGAATAACCTTTTTAGGTTGTCTGAGATGTAGCTTATATAGATTTGGGAACTCCCAACTCATATAGCTACCATTATCCTTGTCCTGGTGTTGGCAAGGGCCTCCTAGTTTGTGTTTACTTTTCATGCTTATTTCTCAATATTCCTGTTCTATAGTAGCCTGAGTGACATTTTCAAAGTACAGGTCAGATCCCGTATCTACTTTGCTCTAACGTTCTAAAGCGTTTCCACCTCAGGCAGCATAAAGCCCTCCGTGGTTGGTTCATCTTTCCAATTTCATTTCTTGTTGCTCTTTTCCTTGTTCCCTCCATTCTAGCCTCAGTTGCCTTCTTGCTTAAACATTAACTTAAACATTCTGTCCACTCAGGACCCTACATTTGTTGTTGCTTCAGCCTGTAGGGCCTTTCTTTGATGGTTTACACACCCACCTCATGTGAGTCACTGCTTCATTGATTACCTAAATAGTACCTCTCTATCCTCTTACCTTCTTTATTTTTTCTTCAAAGTATTGTCACTATTGAATATTCCATATTTATTTGTTTATCATCTGTTGACTCTAGGAGAATGGAAGTGTGATGAAACCACAGATGTTGTCATCTTTGTTCACTGTTACATACTCAGGGCCTGGAACAGAAGCTGGGACATAGTAGGTGCTCAATAATTGAATTATTTTAAGTGGTCCCCTACATTACACATGGAATTTATTTCTTTTGTTTGCCTAATTTGTTTCTAATCAAGGTTTTTCTGTCCTTATCAAGTTGAATTTCAATCTGGATAAAGAAAGAGATGAAACAAACGGAGTGCTTTTTTACTCTGCCTCAAACAGTGAGTGGTCCTTGCCTTTCTTGATTCTTCCCACTTCTTTTCATCTAAGAAGAGCTTACTATTGCCCTCTGTGAGTGTGAACATTAGCTCATTTTGAGCCTTTACCTTCCAAATATTCTTTTTATAAATATTTGCCAGTCTCTTGTATATTTGACCTTGGCCATGTGATTTTTTTTTTCTTGTATGTTTTGAACACATTCCTTTAACGTTTGGGTGCTTCATGGGGTTTCTTGACAATACACATCAACTTAGAGATCTTTCCCTTCTGTTAGGGATTGTATAGTTGAAATTTTTGCTTTTTTAAGACTTTTGGGACTTCAAAATTGTTTTTTCATGATGTCTGAACATTGGCTTATATCTAATTTACCTCTGAACTTTTGGTAACCTATTTTCTTTAATCTGTATGTTTAATCCAACCAGAATAATTTTTTTTTGGTGACTAGATACTTGAATTTCACATAATTGGCTTCTTTGAAGATTTTTATCATTTTTTACATCACCAATCTATTCTTTCTTGTCAGAATTAAATCCTGTTTAGCAATTCTCTTCTTCCTTTATTTTTTTAGTGTCAACTTCTTTAAAAGCATTAGTTTTTAAGTGATTTTAAATATTCTTTACTAAGATAGTTAATAATTACTTTTTGATACCCATTTGAATAAAAGTAGGAAGAACTATCTTGACAACACAGTAAGGTTTACAGACTTTATGAATGGCAGTTGAGGGGTTAAATACATTACAGGTTTTTGGTTAGCCTTCTGACAAAAAATGTGGGTAACTAAAAGGGTCAAATCTGGCTTGGATTTATCCTTTGGTTAGTAGAGGTCATCTGTGACCAGCTTAGATTTATCCTTTGGTCAGTAGAGGTCATCTGTGACAAGGAAACAAAGTGTGTGTGTGTGTGTGTGTGTGTGTGTGTGTGTGTGTGTGTGTGATATTACTATCATGTTAATAGCATAGAAAAAAGAATTTCTTTTCTAATGTTAAATCAACGAGTTTATGTAAGCCTGGTTTCTGCTTGCATAAGTCAGGGTTGTAAATAAATTTGTAAATCTTTGTATCTTGTGCTTCAAAGTTATAATAAAAGGTACCCAGAAATGCTATGTTCTCTCCCTATTCGTTCATCTTCAGTGGATCCATATAGCTGTAAATCTGTTGCTCTCCTGTAACTTGTGTAGCTATTCAAAGTTTAGAACTATGTATGTCCTTTTTAAAAATTTTTAAATTTATTTTTGAGAGAGAGAGAGAGAGTGCGCGTGCGGGGCAGAGAGAGAGAGAGAGAGAGAGAGAGAGAGAGAGAGAGAGAGAGAATCCGAAGCAGGCTTCAGGCTCTGAGCTGTCATCACAGAGCCCAACGTGGGGCTCGAACTCATGAACCGTGAGATCATGACCTGAGCTGAAGTCGCTGCTTACCTGACTGAGCCACTGAGGCTCCCCTAGAATTATGTATTTCTAAACAAAGTTTAGAAATATGTATTTTTTGAAGTGCTAAGCTTATAAATTTTCAAATAGGCTTCACATTTCTAACAAAAAATACATGTTATAGAGAGATTTATTCTAGGTTCATTTTCTAGAACTTTGACAAAGTTCACTTTGTCTGGACTGCACTAGACTTACCATTTTCTCTTTAGTTGCCCAAAGTCACCCAAGAACAGCTTTTCCTTTATAGTGTCTAAGCCTCACTTGTAAATTACGTTGGAGTAGCAACTCTGAGGTATTGTTTTTTAGAAGAAGAGTAGTCAGGGCCCTGGGCAAGGGATCTAATCTGCATTGTTCTTCTGGGAAAGGAAGCTATGGAGGTGAAGCAGAGCTTTTCCAGCCCAGTGGGCAAGTCCTGTTTCCCC
Source organism: Suricata suricatta (assembly GCF_006229205.1). Lineage (NCBI taxonomy): Eukaryota > Metazoa > Chordata > Mammalia > Carnivora > Herpestidae > Suricata > Suricata suricatta. The sequence goes on along the minus strand of NC_043708.1, from coordinate 83,991,852 downwards.
CAGGAATTGATGGAGATGCCAGGCTTTCATGGGTCTCACCCTGCATGGGGGCATGGATGTGGTATTGGTGACAAATGGCAACCTGCTGAGGCGTGGTGGGTTTAGAGGGCAGAAGATGATTCTGGTAGTAGGACAGCCCACCTGGAGGTAGTGTTATCAGCTGCAAAACACAAGCTGGAGTTCTTGTGGAACACCTAGTATAAGAGTTTGCTGAGATGGTTGCTGTGCCTGTGGCTCATTTGTTCCTTGCCAGAAGTCCACCATGGGAAGGGGCCTAGTCACTAACCCGGGGAAATGCTGTAAGTCACAGCTTGACCTTCCTCTGCTGGAGGAAGCACAGTATTGTGAAAATTAGAGAGGGAACAATTTTCCTTCTGTTCTGGGCCCTGGTTAGGTCTATTTTTGTGGTGTGGATTATTGTGAGGAGCTTCATTCTAAAAGCTTAACCTGTAGTATCTCTTGATGTCCTTGGAGATGACTTTAAGCTGTCTTTCCTTGTTTGGAGTTAATGGGATATTGAAACAGAAATTGAGTTATATCATCATCTGGGGACTGCAGGGAATCTCTAAGGATTACTTCCACTTTTTGTTTATTTAAATAAAAAAAATGGCTTTGAGGTATGGGTGGCAGGGTAAAGACACAATTACAGAAATTCTCTCCACTCCTCACTGGGTTCCTCAATTGGCCCAAAGTTGTTGCTATAATTCTATAGCCCTGGGGATAATGTTTGTGATTCCTTTGCTTATTAGGTTTTTTGGGACAGTGCTACTTGCAGTTGTAGAGTCTGACTTCTAGTAAATTAGAACAGTCAGGTTTCAGGTTTATGAAATGCTTATAAAAGTGCACAAAAATTGGAATTTGACTTTAGAGATAAAAAAATTTTTTTTACTATATGTAGTTTCTTGAATTAAATTTTTAAAATGACCTGTAAGCAAGGGATCTCTGTTCATTTTGGACTCAGGAAAAATAAGAGCGTCTTACCCATTTTTCTGATATAATTGACATTGATCCTTAAGGGTTACTTGGATTAAAGTTAGCCGGTAGTCTCACTTTTTGTGTTATCTCTTTCAAAGTAGGACTTGCCTGAGGTTTTAATTTAAATTTAAATTTAATTTAATTTATTTTGAAGTAAGCTTTATGCCTAACATGAGGCTTGAACTCATGACCTTGAGATCAAGAGTCACATGCTCAACTGACTGAGCCAGCCAGGGGCCCCTGAGGTTTCATAATGTAGAGATGTTTTATGGCCAGTACTGTCTCTTTAAAAGTATTAGACCTCCACTAACATTTCATTCCTACCTGCTGTTTGGTTAACACTACGTCTCTTCTTCGAAGTAACACATTATATCTTCTGTACATATCCCATCTGCTTAGCTGACTGAGCCACTGAGGCTCCCCTAGAATTATGTATTTTCTAAACAAAGTTTAGAAGTATGTATTTTCTGAAGTGCTAAGCGTATAAATTTTCAAATGGGCTGCACATTTCTAACAGAAAATACATGTTATAGAGAGATTTATTCTAGGTTCATTTTCTAGAACTTTGACAAAGTTCACTTTGCCTGGACTGCACTAGACTTACCAGTTTCTACTTAGTTGCCAAAAGACAAGGGTAGGCACCTAAATTTGTGTGTGTGTGTGTTTAAAGTATCATATGGACAAATGTATCATAAGTACACCAAAGGCTGTACAGCCAGTGCAGAGCCCACTCTGGAGCTTGAACTCATGATACTGAGATCATTACCTAAGCTTAGATCAAGAGTTGGGTACTCAACTGACTCAGCAACCCCCAAGACACAAGGGTAGAATGATGCACTGGTAAAGAGGTTGGGGACTAGATATGGGTCTCTCTAGGGTTTATTTTTTTAAGGACTCTCTAGACCCAACATGGGGTTCGAACTCATGACCCTGAGATCAAGAGTCACATGCTCCATTGACTATCTAGTCAGATGCCCCAAGGACTAGATAGAATCTAATGAGGAAAGAATGTATAGGAGATGAAAGGAGAGATGAGGGTCCCTGAAGTGCAGTCACATGAATGTGAAATTAAGGAGGTGGTTGCTAGTCAATAGGATGATGCAGTGTTCCTAAAAAGGTTTATGAAAGGATCGTATTCATGTCAAGGGAAAATAAGTGTTTTTAGACCCCCATATTTTATTAGCACTAACTGTATGACACCCATTTAAACCTACCATCATCAGACTCAGCATGTCCTAATACAGATAACATATGAGCTTAGATTACTTTTAAGACTCATTGTGTTTATACATTTTAGTTTTTTTATTACACAATTTCATTTGAAGGAATTACTGTGGCAAAGAAGAAGGTTAAATAAAAATTTGTGGAATATAGTACCACCATAGGGAAATGCCATTATCTCAAAGACTCAGCCTGTTGGAGCCATATTTCTTGATTTTTTTTCCTTTTATCTTACCAAGCTGGATTGTGTCATTTTAATATGATAACATACATATCAGAGAAAAGGGGAAAATGATCCTGGTGCCGATTACTGCTTGGAAGAAGGTTCAGAGAGGTGAACTTTTAATGAGACTTTGGTGTACTTATGATACATTTGTCCAACAAAATCACTGAAGTGGCTGACCTGACTTATATTGGTTTTTTGATAGCATCTGATTGCAACTCTGTGGGAATTTCTTCAAGTGAAAGGTGATTTATGGAACTTACTGATAAGACCACTTACATTTAAAAAGGCTTTCTATTGCTTTTAGATACACTTGGGAAAGGCCAAGATGTGCTAGGCTTCACTGTTAAGGTTGTGCTTACCCTGAGGTCAATGGCAGTGCAGCTGTGAGTCTGTTCTAAATGACAGGAAAAGGATCTCTGTGCCAAGATTGGTGACGGGTGCTTTATTCAGTGATGACTGACACAAAAAGTGCCACAAACGAGGTCATAAAAATGATGGTGGAATTTTAAAGATTGATGAGAAAGAGTGAGATTATATCACCTTCATATTCTTTCTCTTTAGAAGTAAGAAAAGAGCTTTTATTTCATCTGAATGTCAAGTCAAAAGTAGTTAGTATTCATCAGACCACACTTTTCCGTTCTCATGTCTAAGAATTTCAGGATCTCAGAAGTTAAGAGCTGAAGCTTTATCTTCAATTGCAAAGGCCCAGAGGTAAAGCAAAGAAATTTAAAAATCAGCTTAACCTCAGCATTTAGAAAGAAACTGGAACAAATCATATAACATCTAGCTTGGTATCACTTACAGGAGCACAGGTACTAAGGCAATAGTCAAAATGACTCTGAAAATCAGTCTTGTCAGATCCATTTCGTGTTCTGTGAAAGAATGAAAGAGCTAGAGACAACAATAAAATAGTAAGTTACTCTCTTAATTTCAGTGAGCTTTCGATTCTGATGCACATGACATTCTCAATGACAGGCTGGAAAAGTACCCTTTCCACTAATAAGTGACTTCATAGAAAAGAGAATCCAATAAAAATAAATTTTTACTTATATTTTTACAAATTAATTTCTCTCCTTTGTCACCAGATGTGTTTTTAATTGCTGTGTCAAATCCTGTCTTACTGATATATTATAGTTCTTAAACTATTCTTGTACTGAGGGATATTGGATGATTTGCAGTTTTTCACTATTCTAATTAGCACATCTGAGAACATCTCTATATAGATTTTTTTTTTCATTCTTCTGTCCCTCTTTTCTTCCTTCCCTCTTTCTTTTTAGGGCACCGAGTATTTCTTTACATTTCTTCTATTACCAGCTGGAATTAATGAGTCAAAAAATATGAACAGTTTTATAGTTCTTATTACATATTACTGCTTGTTTTTCAGAAAGATTGAATCAACTAGTAATGTTACTAAGTCGAAGTTCAGCCCAGGCAACATCAGACTTTGTGATTTATGTGTTAAGCAGTAGTACTGGAAATCTAATTTTCTTTATTTTTTAACTGTGTATTTTCTCCTATGATTCCTTTTCTGTCTGTATTTTTTTTTCAATTTGTTTTCTCTCTTTTGACTCCTTGTGTTACCCTTACATTTTGTGAAGCACACCTTTATCACTTTCTCCCAATTTGTTGTATTCCTTTTGGTATGTGTTCATTACAGTTTAATAAACTGATATTTTTTTCTGAGATAATTTTTTAAAGTTTATTTTAAAAGAATCAGAGCTAGCAGGGGAGGGCAGAGAGAGAGAGAGAGAGAGAGAGAGAGAGAGAGAGAGGAAGAATCCCAAGCAGGCTTTGCACTGTCAGTGTAGAGCCTGATGCAGGGCTTGAATCCATGAACTGCAAGATCATGACCTGAGCCAAAACCAAGAGTTGGACGCTTAACCAGCTGAGCCACCCAAGTGCCCCTAATTTTTTCTGAGATAATTCCTTAATTACCACAAAAGATTAATTTTCTGTTTTATTTTCTTTATTTTTTAAAAATATCCGATTGTAAAGATACACAGATATGCTTAAGCAAGGTATGAATCCAGATAAATTTTTTATACTAATATTCAGTTATTCTAGCATTTCTTAAGTGGTAATTCCTCAACACTGAAGTACTATTGATTTCTTCCCTATCATATATTAAATAAATGACATCAAATTCTTCTTGAGTGAACTACAGTGGCCTCTTACCTAGTCTCTCTGCCTTTAGACAGCTCTTTCCTATTTAACCTGCATAGTGATGCCAGAGAGATCTTTCCAAAACTCAGTATGCTCATGCCATTCTTCTTCTTGGACTCCTTTAATGGTTCTGTTTTTTCAGAATGAAGCCTAACCTCCTTAGCATGGTCTGTAGGCCCCTCTATGATCAGGGTCCTCTGTATCTGTCCATAATTATATTCTATATTCCTTGACAGGTGTTCTATGCTCCAGCCATACTGAACTATCTGTACATCTCTGGACCATTGCTATCCTACATTTGTACACTATGTTCCCTTGAAATATGCTCCTTTTTAAAAAAAGTTTATTTAGTTTGAGAGAGAGAGAGTGAAAGAGAGAGAGAATTCCAAGCAGGCTCCATACTGCCAGCACAGAGCCCAACACAGGGCTCGAACTCACGAACTAGGAGATCATGACCTGAGCCGAAATCAACAGTCAGATGCTTAACCAACTGAGCTGCCTAGGCACCCCTGCTCCCTCTTTTTTACTTAGTCACTTTCTCCGAGAAGTTCATTCACTCATTTAATGAATATTTTTACATAGTGTGTGCTAGGTAATGTTTTAGATGCCAGAGATAGTAATGAATAAGACAGATGAGAATCTCTGCCCCTGGAGCTTCGCATTCTCGTCACGCCAGGACTGGGTTGGGTGCTTTTTTTCCTCTCACAGTACGCAGTACCTTACTCTTCAAAACAAAACAAAATGAAACAAAACAAAAAAATAAGATGAAGTAGATAAAGTTAGTTTCTGTGATTCTAGCTTTTCTATCAAGGGCCATTTTCCTCACATCTTTCCCAGGAGATGGCATCACTGCTAGTACATAAATTGCCTTCTCTCTCATCCATTATAAAAACCTGTTCTCATGAAAGGAGCTGAAACTTACTCCTTTTACAGAAGGTAAAATTGAGAGTTTAAAGTATTATCCTTCACAAGGATGTTTCGTTCCAAAAGGCCAGAGAAACCTTAAGCTAGCATCAGATTGCCTAAAATCAAGCTTAAATTTTGCAGCAATTAGCTTTTTCAAAACTGTTAAAATTGGAAAAAAAAAAAAAGAGGCAGCTTGAAATATAACCAGTTAGGTTATGGCGATTGTTCCCTCTAGGTGTGAAGTCTGAGGCCTTCAGTTTTTAAACAGAGTGATTGAATTCATGAGGAACTTTGAGCCCCTTCATACTGCTTATTTATTCCCTGTTGTAAACTAGGGAGAGAATCACTGTTTACTTCATTTTCTTGTATCTTAGAAAGATTGGTGAGCCATTTTGGAGAAGTGCCATATAAATCTAATAAATGATAATAAACCAGCAATAATAATTTTAAAAAATTTAGAGGACATACTTAAAACAAAGCTCTGACACCTTTGTGAATCCCATTGGGCAGTCTGGGTGAATCTGAGTTTGTGACTGCCTAATTTTTTTACGTGTTTGTTTATTGAGAGGGGGAGAGAGAGAGCGAGAGCAAGCGAGAGTGAGCGCAAGCAGAAGGGCAGACAGGGAGAGAGAGAATCCCAAACAGGCTTAGCACTGTCAGCATAGAGCCTGATGCGGGACTCAGACCCACAAACCATCAAATTATGACCTGAGCTGAAATCAAGAGTCAGATGCTCAACCAACTGACCCATCCAGACACCCCATGACTGCCTAACTTATGAAGATTTGCTGTTGAGGCTCGAGTTTGAATTGGATTTATCTTATTTATTTATTTATTTATTAAAAAAATTTTTTTTAATGTTTTACTTATTTTTGATACAGAGAGAGACAGAGTATGAGAGGGGGAGGGTCAGAGAGAGAGGGAGACACAGAACCGGAAGCAGGCTCCAGGCTCTGAACTAGCTGTCAGCACAGAGCCTGACGTGGGGCTCGAACCCATGAACGTGAGATCTGACCTGAGCCGAAGTTGGAGGCTTAACCGACTGAGCCACCCAGGCGCCCCTATTTATTTATTTTTAAGTTTATTTTTGAGAGAGAGCACAAAGGGGAAGGGGGGAAGGAGAGGGGAAGAGAGAGAAGCAGACATAGAATCTGAAGCAGGCTCCAGGCTCTGAGCTGTCAGCACAGAGCCTGATGCAGGGCTCAAACCCATGGACTGTGAGATCATGACCTGAACCAAAGTCAGATGCTTAACCAACTAAGCCATCCAGACACCCTGAATTGGATTTTGAATGAGAGAAGTAAATGCTCTGATAAATTGAGGTAAGAATTTAGTTCAGTGAAAAAGATAAGATAGGAAATCAAGAAAAGATAATTTCATGGAAAAGTAAGTATGGAGGAACAATATAGAGAATATAGAGACAGAATATTGCAGAAATGGTAAATGAGGTACCTATCATAGAATAATACAGTGTTAAGCAACGTTAACCTTGTAGTCATCAGAGGAGGAGACCATCAACATGTTCTGGATTTAAGGAGCACCAGAAAGACACTTCTCTTTCCCTTAAAGTATATTTTCCATTTACCACTGAAGGCTGAGCAATCTTGTAAAGAATCTTTGGCCTTGTGCAATATAAATATGTGATAAAAGAAAAGCACCCTATACTCTATAAATTAAAATTTGGTCTACTTTGAAAGGTAGGATAGGCCCTGCTGGGGAGTTAGTTATTAGTATGGAGTTACCTGGGGCCTGTTAAAGAAGGTTAAGGACCAGAGTTTTCACAGTTGCTTTTTAAATTTCTTCCTCATCATTTTCTTCTAAATCACAAGTGGAGAATTAACTAGAATATATGAACCCTCCTCAACCACCATCCCTAGCAAGCTTCATTAATCTTTAAGATACTTGTTTCTGTTTAAAACAATGACCAAAAAATGAAATGGAATCCAGATTAACTAATTTTTATTCCTTCCTCTAATTCTTCAAACACACTTTTTAAAAATTTTCTTTATTGAGAGAGAGTGAAAGAGAGAGAGAGAAAGCAGGGGAAGGGCAGAGAAGGGAGGGAAAGAGGGAAAGAGGGAGGGGGAGAGAGAGATTGAGAGATTGAGATTCAAGCAGGTCTCCCACTGGGCAGAGCCCGATGAGAGGCTCAAACTCCTTAAGCATGACTTGAGGGCCTGAGCCGAAGTCACGCTTAACTGACTGAACCACCAAGGTGCCCCTTCAAAGCACACTTTTAAGGTGGGGTGTGTGTTTGAGAAAGAGGGAAGATTTATTAGTGATTAAAAGCTGCTGTTCTGGGGCACCTGTGTGGCCTAGTGGGTTAAGCATCTGACTTCTGCTCAGGTCATGATCTTCCAGCTGGTGAGTTTGAGCCCCTTGTTGTGCTCTGTGCTGACAGTTCAGAGCCTGGAGCCTGCTTCGATTCTGTGTCTCCCTTTGCCCTTTCCCTGACCATGCTCTTGTCTATCTCTCTCTCTCTTAAAAGTAAATAAACATTAAAGATTTTTAAGCTGCTCTTCTATTTAGAAATGCCTTTTAATTGTAGTATTGGGGACATAAATATCTTGGACAGGGGAAGAAGTACACATAGCTGCTGGAATTCTTGCTTATATCTATGCTGTTTTTCCTTTCACATCTGGCAGTTGCAAGTCCCTCACCTTTGTGAACACTCAGGCCCTGCTGGATCATCCCTGCAGAACTGCGTACAGGGAGGCACAGTCCAGCAACCAGAATTTAAAAGAGATCTCAGCCTTGGCTTGCTTCTCTCAAAGATTATTAAATAGAATTTAAGTTATAATCCATAGTAATGTTTCTCACAATCCTCTGTATTATTTTCTCCCATTTTTTCACATTAGGGCTGCTCAGCAACCCCTCCCTCACAAAAAGATTGAGCTCTTTCTGATAGCCCAACCTGATTTTCTTTTTTTTTTTTTTTTAATTATTATTAGTGAGTGAGTGAGTGAGAGAAAGCAGGTGCAAACAGAAGAGTGGAGAGGAGCGGAGGAAGAAAGAGGGAGAATCTTAAGTAGTGATGCGGGGCTCGATCCCATGACCCTGAGATCATGACCTGAGCTGAAATCAAGAGTTGGATCCTCAACTGACTAACTGAGCCACCCAGGAGCCCCCTGATTTTCTTTGTGCTCATCTATTTCCTCCAACTCTTTGTTAGATGGGCAGACTTAGTTTTCCTGGCTTCTTTTCTTATTTTCCTCTATTCCTTTCCCATTACTTAGACTCTCTACAAGAAAGCTAAGTCCAGAAACTGTCAGAGAAAGCAAGAATTCTTCCTTCTTTCCTCTTGGCTCTACAATCTTGCCTTTAGCTACTCATTCTCTTGATTCTGAATTGCAGTAGGTATCGGGAAACTGGACAGTGCAAAAGAGAACTTTCCTCAGAGGGCTGTGTAGGACTGAGAGTTAAGTTGATTAGGTGAAGACCAAATATATTTTAATTAGCTCCCCTTCTCCCAGGGCGGGTGCATGCACACTAATAAATCATGCCGTGGTTACATAATAAGGTTACTTTTAGGATTTAAGAATTCTATTTTTTGAGTCTAAGGGAGGAAGGATACCGACAGAGGAGAGCAGTGAGCAGTAGCAGGGAAGGAGAAAGTGTAAAGGAGATAATGCTGATCCATGGTTCCTCTCTTCCAACCCTAAACAATGGCAGGCAACTTGTCTTTTTTTTAATTTTATTTATGTTTAAAACTCCTTTGCTGGTTAATGGAAGTCTGTTATGCTGGTAGAATCTTGTCAAATTGGCACATTCAGATCATCTGATTGTTCTATCCCACAGTCCAGGAGAAATTTCTACCAGTTGTTAAAGAAATATATTTTGAAACATTGCTCCATATATCCTACTAAGTAATCTCTCCTTCTCTACCTTAGCCCTACTATTTTCCCTGTTTAGCACATATCCTTAGCCACTATCATATTGAAGAAGGCTGGCAGGCAGGTATGGGTGATGGGGCAAGGCCTGAATTATCAACAAGCATGTAGCCTGCACTCGAGTGCTCATAGTAGCTGCTTTCATCAGTCACTTACTAACATAATCTAGAGAGAGACAGACCCTGTCTTGCTGTACTTGGGGCACCTTTGCATCCTGATTGTTGCCTGAGAACCTCCATCTGCTCCTTATTCAGCTGGCTCTAAGTCTGAAGCTCCCTGAAACTGCTCCTGCCTTCACAGGAGTTTTTTCCTATCAGTGTCTAAAACTGAGCTTTTCTCTGATCTTTCTCTGATCTGTTTCCATCTGCTTTCTATCCTTTGAGAAATCCTCACAATTTGTGATCTGCTTAGCACTTTCTCACTTTTACTGAAATTCTGAAATTATTCCTTTAATGTATATTCTTTTCATTAAATTTAAGATACGAAGAGGTTTAGATGTCCATGAAGTCTGTCATCTCAACCCAGTCTTAGTTTTTACTATTTTACATATATGTACTGGTAGTTTTGTGTAATATCACCCTTCTTCTCTGTGTCTGACTCAATACCGTATTAAGTATCTGAGCTTTTTTTTTAAAATTTTCATTGTTCTTTTAAAATGTTTATTCACTTATTTTTTAGAGAGAACAGTGTGAATAGGGGAGGGGCACACGCACGCACACACACACACACACACACACACACACACACACACACACACAGAATCTGAAGCTGTCAGCAGTCGGACACAGGGCTTGAAAACATGAACTGTGAGACCATGACCTGAGCTGAAATCAGATGCTTAACTGATTGAGCCACCCGGGCGCCCCATTTATAGTTTTCTTTGTGAGGAAGAAACATATTTTCAGCTCAAGTATATTAAAAAGTATAGAATATTTTAAGTTGATTTTGTAAGTCAATCCCAGATTTAAAAGATTTAAAATTCAATGTGACATAAATGTCTGAGTAGTGCAGATGACTACTATTTTTATGGAGATAAAAGCAGACATTGATAACAAACTTCACTGCTGGTTTATATTACATGTGACACGTGTATAGTTTTGATAAATCTCTGTTTATGGGGAAAGTACATTGCATTTGTGTCATTTGACTTATGTTCCAATATTTTGTGTTTTTAAGCTGTGTAACACAATCATTTTTCAATGTTGGAAAGCAGACTTCAAACTGGTGGACTTTGAGCCAAATCTAGGCAATATTCATGTTTTATTTGACTCTCATATTAGCTTACTCAGTGGGGTTTTTGGGGTTTTTTTGTTGTTTTGATTGAATTAATTGCCAATGTCTGAAAGTTGAGATACTTCACAAACAGATCCTAGTTTCCAGATTCTTTTGGAAAACCACAAGCCTGCATTGCTCTGTGGCAGTAAATGACTAGAGCTGAGTAGTGGCTGTCCTTGTTGGCTAGTATGTCACCTTTCTCATTAATGAGGATTCCCATCATTACTTGGTCTTAAACCAGTTTGCCTCTTTCTTTATTGTTTTTATCCTAATCTTATGGGCATGTGATTTTGTAACTTTTGCTATATGTGGTCTTTACAACCATTTTTAAAAATAATTATGAAATATCCATAGAGTAGGAGCACTATAATCATCAGGGTTTTTAAATGTATAAAATTCTATTATTTTCAACTTAGTAAACATATTTTTCCACATTGGCATTATAACCTAGAAGAAGTGTAGCGTCAGAAGGGAACAGTTACACGGCTCTTGAAAATATGCAAAGTACCTTCACAATTAAAATAGGTAATGTTGAAATTAGATTATAGGTAAATATAATAGGTAATGTTAATAATGAAAAATAAGTAATGCTAAGATGAAAAGTCAGAAGAAAGGCTGGCTTCCCACCCTCACTGTCTCATTGTGGATCATATCAGTTTAGGTCTGGTTTTTACTTTTGTTGATCTAATTAGTAATCAAAAGATGATTTGGTGAACATAAAATCAGATGAAAGATACCAGGTAGTCTTGAAAAAAGATTTCATTATACTGCAGGGAAAACTGGCATACTAAGCCTATTTTTTTTTGTTTTTTTTGTGGGTTTGTTTTGCATTGAACTTTATTTATTTATTTAATATAGTTTATTACCAAGTTGGTTTCCATCTAACACCCAGTGCTCTTCCCCACAAGTGCCCCTCTCCATGACCATCACCCTCCCATCACCTCCCCCCCTCCCTTTTCAGCCCTCAGTTTGTTCTCAGCATTCAGAAGTCTCTCATGATTTGCCTCACTCCCTCTCTCCAACTCTTTCCCCCCCTTTCCCATTCCCATGGTCTCCTATTAGGTTTCTCCTGTTAGACCTATGAGTGAAAACATATGGTATCTGTCCTTCTCTGCCTGACTTATTTTGCTTAGCATCACTCCCTCCAGGTCCATCTATTTTGCTACAAATGGCCAGATTTCATTTTTTCTCATTGCCATGTAGTATTCCATTATATATTTATACCACATCTTTTTGATCCATTCATCAGGTGAAGGACATTTAGGCTCTTTCCATGTTTTGGCTATTGTTGACAGTGCTGCTATGAACATTGGGGTACATGTGCCCCTAGGCATCAGCACTTCTGTATCCCTGGGTAGAACCCCAGCAGTGCTATTGCAGGGTCATAGGGGAGTTCTACTGATAGTTTTTTGAGGAACCTCCACACTGTTTTCCAGAGCGGCTGCACCAGTTTACATTCCCATTAACAGTGTAGGAGGGTGCCCGTTTCTCCACCTCCTTGCCAGCATCTATAATCTCTTTATTTGTTCATTTTAGCCACTCTGACTGGCATGAGGTGGATCTCAATGTGGTTTTGATTTGTATTTCCCTAATGCTGAGTGACGCTGAGCATCGTTTCATGTGCCTGTTAGCCATTGGGATGTCCTCTTTGGAGAAGTGTCTGTTCAAGTCTTCTGCCCATTTCTTCACTGGATTATTCATTTTTCGGGTATGGAGTTTGGTGAGTTCCTTGTAGATTTTGGATACTAACCCTTTATCCGATATGCCATTTGCCACTATCCTTTCCCATTCTGTCAGTTGCCTATTAGTTTTTTTGATTGTTTACTTTGCCTTGCAGAAGCTTTTTATCTTGATGAAGTCCCAATAGTTCATTTTTGTTCTTGATTCCCTTGCCTTTGGGGATATGTCAAGTAGGAAATTGCTGCAATTGAGGTCAAGGAGGCTATTACCTGCTTTCTCCTCTAGGATTTTGATGGTTTCCTGTCTCACATTCAGGTCTTTTATCCATTTTGAGTTTATTTTTGTGAATGGTGTAGAAAAGTGGTCTAGTTTCATTCCTCTGCATGTTGCTGTCCAGCTTTCCCAGCACCATCTGCTAAAAGAGGCTGTCTTTTCTCCATTGGATATTCTTTCCTGTATTGTCAAAGATTAATTGGCCATACACTTGTGAGTCCAGTTCTGGGCTCTCTATTCTATTCCATTGGTCTACATATGTGTCTGTTTTTGTGCCAGTACCATACTGTCTTGATGATGACAGCTTTGTAGTACAGGTTAAAATCTGGGATTGTGATGCTTCCCATTTTGGTTTTTTTCTCCAATATTACTTTGACTATTTGGGGTTTTTTTGTGGTTCCATATGAATTTTAAGATACTTTGCTCTAGCTTTGAGAAGAATGCTTTTAAATACAGAATGTCTTAAAAATAGAACTACCTTATCAGGGTGCTTGAGTGGCTTAGTTGGTTGAGCAGCTGACTTTGGCTCAGGTCATGATATCACAGTTCATAGGTTTGAGCCTTGTGTCGGGCTCTTTGCTGACAGTTCAGAGCCTGGAGCCCACTTCAGGTTCTGTATCTCCCCCTCTCTCTCTCTGCCTTCATCACACTCATGCTCTGTCTCCCTCTCTCTTTCTCTCTCTCAAAAAATTTTAAAAATTAAAAAAAAATAGAACTACCTTATGATCCAGCAAACCTATTACTAGGTATTTACCCAAAGAACACAAAAATACTAATTAAAAGGGATAAATGAACCCCAAAGTTTATAGCAGCATTATCTTTAGTAGCAAAAATATAGAAATAGCTCGTGTTCACCAACTGATGAATAGATAAAGAAGATGTAGTATATGTACACAATGGAATATTACTCAGCCATAAAAAAGAATGAAATTCTGCCATTTGCAATGACATGGATGGAGCTAGAGAGTATTATGCTAAGCAAAGTAAGTCGGAGAAGGACAAATACTATATGATTTCATTCATGTAGAATTTAAGAAAGAAAAAAATGAGCAAAGGGGGGGAAAAAAAGAGAGACAAACCAAGAAACAGACTCTTAACCATAGAGAACTGATGGTTACCAGAAAGGATGTAGGTGGGGAGATGGGTTAAAGTGGTAATGAGGATGACGGAGTGTGCTTGTTATGCTGAGTATGGTGTGATTTATGAAACGAATATTATACTGTGTGTTACGTAACTGGAATTTCAATGAAAACTTAAAAACAAACAAAACAAAACAAACAAACAAAAACACATAACAAAAAACAGAACATCTGTCTCTCAAAATCCTAATGCCCGCTAACTCAGATTCCATTTCTCTTGAACACTACTGGTTGAATATTACCACATTTTTCTTTGTAGCACCTCCCTTCTTTATGAAAAATCTGTTTTTAAGACCATCTTCTTTTAATACATTCTTCATACAAATTTCAACAACATTAGGTTACAGCTTTATTTTAAATAAATCATTTTTTGCTGAGATATCTAACTACCCTATTAGATTTGGAGTAGAGGACCCCAAATGGCCTTTTTATGATGGATGATTTCTACAGAGAACTAATGACATTACATGTTTACCCTTTCTAGATTCGTGTTCAGTTATATTTTCCAAGTTCTGGGTATACTTTGTTCTTATGTGCTGATTGAACTGACATTTGTTTAATACTTGGTAGTTCTCCAAATAAAGTTCAGTATATTGTTTTATTCCATTCTTTCCCTGTGTGAGTCCTCTGAGATAGGGTATCATGACTCCCATTTTTAAAAATGAAGAAGCTGGTGAACAGAGCATATAAGCTCAAGGTCAAAAAGCTAGTAAGTAATGGAGTTGGGAATTAAACAGATTTTCTGACTTCAGAGTCCCTGCTTCTGAAATAAGCAATAGTCTGGAATCCAGGAGATCAAGTAGAACGAAACAGTGGCCTTAGTGGTCAGAAGCTAGGAGGAAGCATGACCCTAGGTGCTGTTTGTTCCTTTTGTAGGTCTTTTTCATTTCTACTGAGACTGCAGCATTACCTGACTGGGTATAGGTGGTGCAGCACTTGTCAGAAAGGTTTCTCAGGGAGACAGTTGCAGCCTGTTTGTGAGAGTCCTGAAAACTGGGTACCCTCTGATCCTGTCTGGTGTAGCTGCAGGTAGGAAGGCAAAGGCTGAAGAGAGGGTTTTGGTAGATACATTCTTGTAAGACCCTCTTTGCATCTGGCTAGACACAAAGATACTCACTAATAAAACTTAACTTCTCCCTGAAGCATTTTCATTTGAATAGAGGTTGTGTAAATAGAGTTATGACAGCAGGAAAAAATCCATGAGAGTGGGCTTATACATAGGGAATTCCATTCTCATTAAATTTTTTCCTCTGTATTTTTTAAACAGTGGAAATAGTGAATTAGGAATTTTAAAAAACTGAGCACCGTGTTTAATATAAGCAATTTTTATATTCTTTTCAGGCTTTTATTTTCTTAAAATGATTTCTAACCCATGTAATAGGAAGATTTTTGTATAAAACTACTTTTAAAGTAAGCTCATGATAATTCTTGTACACATAGACATTACCGTACAACTTTGAAATACAAAAGTAAGATATATTTCTGTCTTCAGGGACCTCTGGCATTTTCATATAAAAAGGGAGAAGTATTTAACAATTTGCTTTTCTGGCATTTGGGTTTTCTTTTGTTGACTTTTGAAATATCAGTTGGTGAATGTGTTTCCTAGCTCTTTATTGCACCCCAAATGGCTAAGAATGCGAAGAGCACAAAAGTAGCATCCATGTCATTTGTAGAGATTAGAAACAAGATGCTTGTTGTCCTATTTCTTCAAAGGATTTTGAATGGGTGATTAAAAACAACTCTAAATGTTTTGGAGTTAAAAGAAAATTGGAGCCTAGCTCCTCCTCCAGGCCCAGTGATCTTGAGATTTACAAAGAAGCTGAAAAAAAAATCATATTACACCTTTATTGATGGTATGCATTTTAGCTGAGTTAGTATAAATTCAGAGCAAATATAAATCATACTTAGAACTCCACTAATCTCTGTTGCATATTATTCTCACCATATGAGACTATCTTCTAACCTATGGAACTTTTCCACATGCAAGTCATTTTAAGGGCAAAAAAATTTCTACATGATCTGCAAATGTTATCTAATTTCCAAATGCTTCTTAGACAAACATGTCTTCATACATAAGAAGTATCCTATGAACATTAAAACTTCTGTCTTGAGATCTAGAAATCCTCTTTTTAAGTCTTTTATTTTTGCCTGAAAATTACTGTCATGAAGGGATTCATACTCAGTATCTGAAGGATGCTACTAACAGTTACATCAAAATATTCTTAGGGACTTTGTTTATAGACTAGATAAAACCTGAAAATCAAGAGAAATAAATTGATCAAGTCCTTGCAGGAGAAATTTATCACTCTGCAATACCTTTGGCAAATGCTGGAAATACTGGTAGGAAGTCTTTAAATTACCAAAGCCATCAGATTATTTGCTTGGTTCTTCTAGAGTCAGTAAAATATATGAGTCTGTCTAAGAAAAAAGGAGCTAAGCACTGTGCCTGGCACTGTCCCTGTTGCAAATGGAAGGCCAGATGATCAGGAGCAGTTGTCAATCATCAAGCTCATAGAGGTGTATTAATGCATAGCACACACATACACATCTACATGTGTATGTGAAAGTTAATAAAGAAAAGATACTTAGTAGTGCATTGAAAAACCTCGTATTTGTAGTGTATTCCTGGAAAAGGCATTTTAAGTGGAGCTAATTTTTAAATTTAATTTGGTTTTCCTTTAAAAGTAACATTAGATATGGGCTATATGCTTGGCTAGGACAAAGATACCTTAGTCTTTATACAGGCAACTACAGTTCAATACAGTTCAATAATCTGAGAAGATCATAGGGCTGGGAAGGGCTATAGAGCATGGATTCATTAATTAGATTAGAAAATGCTTACCCCTTGAGAATTTTGAGGATAGAGATATGAATAGAAATGAAAAAATATTTAGGCTAGAGATGGATTATAATGAAAGAGAAGAAATGGTCTTGGCTTTTACTGTGTTAAAAGCAATGACGAGATGTTGTTGCCACAGGATTGTATAAGTGATTTGCTTTGTTGAGTGGCAATAAATTAAGAACTGTCTGTACTACAGTTGTGAAATACATGAAATCCTGTAGAAGTAGGTAACAGTGAAGAATTTGCTTTGCTTGAGTAACAATGATAGTAACTTAAAAATAGCTTGGACCATCATAATGGATAAATACCTGCATATACTTGCAGTGGGATGTGTACTCTTTGGTACAAAGTTGTTCTTGGTACATGATGACATTGGACATGATAACTCTGAAATAAATTATAAGAGTAAATGATATTATGAAATAACTAAGAGCTATTCATAACCAGAACATTCAAGAATTGTCAGGATGGGGCAGATTTACACCTCGTATGTAGAAACCTGGGAAGAGTGTTGCTCTCATACCAACAGTAAAAAGTCAGATAATAAACAAAAACATAACTTTTCCTGAGCCTATCAGAAAGCCAGCAGTGCAAGGTAGTCAACTAGTTTGACATCTAGGGATATAAAGCCACTTCCAAGGAGAGACAGGATGAAAGCACTGGCTTACCTGTGGCATAAAATGGAAGGAAGATGGAACCATCATACTAATGAATAAGATTGTGGCTATAAAACAACAAATTATTAAAAGTGGAGTGTGGACTTGGATGAGGGTATAGAACACCTAAGGGCTGCAGATACAAATGGTGTTTGCACTTACTTACAGTTTTATATCCAAGTCTTCTGCTGGGTATCCTCTGGAAGATTGGGAACAAGATGACGGACAAGAGAAATTTTCCCTCAATTCTGCAGGACTGGAGAGGAGAGCAGCTGCTGCTATGGGAAAGACTCAAAGCTCAATCAGTATCATAACTCTAAAGGGGGGAAAGGCCTTCATTTATTTGAAGGAGAGGAAACTCTACTGCATCCTAAGGTACAGGTGCACTCTACCTTAGACACTGTGCCTAGGGATAAAGGAAATACAATATACTGTACCCATGGGGGAAGAAGTGGAAATTATCCAGGTCTTTTACATGATCTACTAAAAAAATGACAAGACACACAAAAAAGTGAGAAAAACCAACCCACTGTCAAGAGACAATCAAGAGAACAAGACTTAGAGATGACTTAGATGTTGGAACCATCAGAGAATTTGAAATAACTATGATTTGTATGTCAAAGACTCTAGTGGAAAAGATAAATAACATGCCGATAGGGAGTTTCAGCAGAGAGAGGGAACCTATAAGAAAGAATCAAAAGATGATGGTAAATATGTTAACCATAGCAATAGTTATAAAGAATGTCTTTCAGTGTCATCTATAACTACAGCTGAGGAAAGAATTAGTTGAAGCTAATTGTTGAAAAATTAACTTGAGGGTTACCCAAGTTAGAATAGAAATTATAATAGAAATTACCCAAATCAGGGACACCTGGGTGGCTCAATTGGTTAAGCATCTGACTCTTGATTTCAGCTCAGGTCATGATCTCATGGCTGTGAATTCAAGTGTCACACTGGGTTCTGTGCTGGTGGTGCAGAGACTGCTTGATATTCCCTCTCTCTCCTTCTCTCTCTCTGTCCCTCTCCCCCCTTTCTCTATCTCTCAAAAAAAAAAAAAAACTTAAGAGAAATTGTCCAAATCAAAACATAAAGAAAAAAGAAAGGAAAAAAGTTCAGTTCTGAACAGAGCATCCAGGAGCTCAGGAACTATATCAAATGATCAACCATAGTAATGTATGCATAATTGGGATCCCAGAAGGAAAAGAGAGAATGGGGAGAATTATTAGAAAGCATATAGGTGAGAGTTTCCCATAAATTATGAAATGGAGGACAGCAAGCCACAGATCCAAAATGCTCAGAGAATTCCAAGTAGGATCAGTGCTCCACAAAATACATACATCTCTCCCTAGTCATATGTTCAAATTTCTGAAAACCAAAAATAAAGTAAAAATCTTGAAGGCAGTCAGATCAAAAAGGCACATTACATGCAGAGGACTAAAGATGTTAATTAGAGCATACTTCTTTTCAGAAACCCTGCAAGCCAGATAATAATGAATGACATCTTTAAAGTGCTGAGAGGAAATAAATCTGTCAACCCAGAATAGATTCTAAGGGAAAAACTGTCATAAGAGATAAAGGATAGTATATTATGGTAAGTGGTCAGTCCACTAAGAAAAATAATAATTATAAATAGATTTGCAGATAACACCAGAGCATCTAAATATATAAAGCAAACATTGACAGAACTGGGGAGAGAATAGGCAGCAGCAATGATAGTAGGAGCCTTAAATGCTCTATTTTCAATAATGGACATAACCTCTAGACAGAAAATCAAGCTGTGAACAATGATACATCAGTAAACTGAACAACCTAGAAGAAATGGAAAAATTTTTAGAAACACACAACTTACCAAGACTAAATCAGGAAGAAATAGAAAATCTGAATAGACCAATTACAAGTGAGAAGATTGAATTAGAAATTAAAAAAAAAATCTCTCAGTGAAGAAAAGCCCAGAACCAGATGGCTTCACTGGTAAATTTTACCAAACATTTAAAGGAGAATTAATACCACTCCTTAAATTCTTCCAAAAAACCAAAGAGGCCAGCATTCTCCTGATGTCAAAATCAGCAAAGGACACTACTAGAAAAGAAAACTATAGGCCAGGATTCCTGATGACTATAGATGTAAAAATTCTCAGTATACAGGCAAAAGGAATTCAGCAGCATATTAAAAGGATCATTTACCATGGTCAAGTGGGATTTATCCCTGGGATGTGAGGATGGGTCAACACATGCAAACCAGTCAGTGTGACACATCACATTAATAGAATGAAAGAAAAGAGTAATGTGATCATCTCAATAGGCACAGAAAAAGCATTAAACAAAATTCAACAACTATTCATGTTAAAAACCCTTAACAAATTAGGAATAGAAGGAACATATCTCAACATAATATAGGTCATATATGACAAGCTCACAGCTAACGTGCTCAATGTTGGAAGGATAGAAGCTTTTTTTCCTAAGATCAGGAACAAAACAAGGGTGCCAATTCTCACTACTACTCTTCAACATAGTACTGGAGGTCCTACCTAGGGCAACCAGGTAAGAAAAAGAAATAAAATGTATCAGAAATGGAAAAGAAAAAGTAAAATTATCTGTATTTGCAGTTGATAGGATTTTATATATAGAAGGTTCTAAAGACTCAAACAAAACACCTTTACATGTAATAAAAAATTCAGTGAAGTTGCAGGATTCAAAAGTAACAAATCAGTGGGGTTGCTATACACTAAACAAAATTTCTGAAAAATAAAGGAAGCAATCCTATTTATATGATAGCACTAAAAACAACAAAATACTTAGGAATAAATTTAAGGAAAGGTGAACGATCTCTGCTGAAAACTATAAAACATTGATGAAAAAAATAAAAGAAGATGAAAATAATGGAAAGGTATGCCATCTCTATGGATTGCAAGAATTAATATTGTTAAAATATCAGTAGTACTGAAATCCATCCACAAATTCAGTGTGATCCTTATTAAGTTTCCAATAGAATGTTTTACAGAAGTAGAAAAACACCCCTAAAATTGATATGGAATCACAAAAGACCCTATTGAATACCCAAAGAAATCCTGAGAAGGTATGCTCCCTGATTTCAAAATACATTATAAAACTAGTCATGAACAGTCTAGTATTAGCATAAAAACAGACAAATAGGCCAATGGAACAGAACTGAGAGCCCAGAAACAAAACCAAGCATACATAGTCAACTAATATTTGACAAGGGAGCTAAGAATACTGGTGGAGATAAGACAGTCTTTTCAGTATGACAATTGAATATCCACATGTAAAAGAATGAAACTGGACCCATATCTTACACCACTTACAAAAATTGACTTGACATGGGGCACCTGGCTGGGTCAGTTGGAAGAGCATGTGATTCTTGATCTCAGGGTCATGAGTTTGAGCCCCATGTTGGGTACAGAGATTGCTTAAATAAAAATAAAAATTAAGGGACACATGGGTGGCTCAGTTGGTTGAGCATCTGATTTTGGATCAGGTCATGATCTTGCGGTTCATGGGTTCAAGCCCCGCTTTGGGTTCTATGCTGACAGCTCAGAGCCTGGAGGCTGCTTTGGATTCTGTGTCTCCTTCTCTCTCTGAACCTCCCCCACTTACTCGGCCTCTTTCGCAAAAATAAACAAACATTAAAAAAAAATTTTTTTAACTTGAAAAAATATATACCTTAAAAATTTTTAACTTGAAATGAATTAAAGAATTAATGTAAAACCTAAAATCAAGAAACTCTTAGGTGAAAACATAAGAACAAAGCTCTGTGACATAGGTCTTGGTAATGATTTTTGGGGAATGACCCCTAAAGCACAAGCAGCATTTCAAAAAATAAACAAGTGGGACTACAGGAAACTAAAAAGCTTCTGTACAGCAAAAGAAAACATCAATAAAGTGAAAAGACAACTAATGGATAGGGAAAAAATATTTGCAAACTACATATATGATAAAGAGTTACTATCCAAAACATATAAAGAACTCATAAAACCAATAGCAACAAAGCAAATAACAGAATTTAAAAATAGGCAAAGAATCTCAATGGACATACACAAAAGACAAACAGGTACATGCAAAAATGCTCAACATTACTAATCGTTAGGGAAATGCAAATTGAAACCACAAGATATCATCTCATGCCTGTTAGAATGACAATTATCAAGAAGTCATGTGATAACAAATGCTAATGTGGTTATGGAGAAAGGGAACAATTGTGCACTGTTGGTGGGATTGTAAATGGGTGCAGCCACTGTGGAAAACAGCATAGAAGGTGCTCAAAAAATTAAAAATAGAATTACCATATGATCTAGCAATTCCACTTCTGGGAACATACCCAAAAACACTAACTCAAAAAGGTGACTAACTATACTGCAATGTTCATAGCAGCATCATTTATATTAGCCAAGACATGGAAACAACCAAATGTCCATCAGTGGATGAACACATGAAGAAGCTGTGGGATAAATATATATCCATTCAGCCATAAAAAAATGAGATCCTACCATTTGCAACAATTTGGATGGACCTTGAAGGCATTATGTCAAGAGAAACAAGTCAAAGAAAACCAAACACTATATGGTCTCACCTATGTGTGGAATCTGAAAATAAAACAAACCCAAACTCCTAGAAAATGAGATCAGACGTGATTCTTAGTGTGTGTTGAGGAGGGGGGAGGGAATAGGTAGGTAGACATGGAGGGAGATGATCAAATGTACAAACTTCCAGTTATAAGTATATACTAGGGATGTAATACACAGCATGATGACTATGGCTAACATTACTGTATAATATAGAGGAAAGTTGTAAATCCTAAGACTAATTACCACAAGGAGAAAATTTTTTCCTATTTTCTTTTTATTGTATCTATATGAGAAGATGGATGTTGGCTAAACCTATTGTGGTAATTATTTTAAAGTATGTGTAAATCAAACAAAATCAACAAGGAGATATTGTACACGAACCATACTTTAGAACAAATGGAACTAACAGACATATAAAGAACATTCCATTCAGTTGCAACAGAATATATATTTTTCCCAAGTGCACACAGAACTTTGTTTAGGATAGATGACATGTTAGGTTACAAATTAAGTCTTTAAAAATTTAAGAGATTTAAATCATACCAAATATTTATTCTGTGATCACATTGGAATGAAACTAGAAATCAATAGCAGCAAGAACACTAGAAAACTCACAAATATGTGGAAATTAAATAACACTCTGGAACAAGCATTGGGTAAAGAGTAAATCAAAAATGAAATTAGAAAATAGCACAAGACAAATGAAAAATGAAAACAGTATACCAAAACTTAAGGGATGCTGCAAAAGCAGTACTAAGAGGAAAGTTTATTGCAATAAATGCCTACATTAAAAAGAAGAAAGATTTTAAATAAACTAACTTTATACCTCAAGGAACTAGAACACACTAAACTCAAAGTTAGCAAAAGGAAGTAGTACAGATTAGAGTAGAAATAAAATAGAAAACAGAAAAATGAAAGAAAAAAACAAGAGTTGGTTTTTTGAAAAGACAGACAAAATTGACAAACTCTTAATTGGACTAAAATTTAAAAAGTGAAGTCTTAAGCAGAAATGAAAAAGGAACATTTTTATCTTGGAAATAAATGCTTCAGAAATAAAAAGGATCAAAGAGACTGAACAATTATATGAACATTTATATGCTAACAAACTGGGTGACCTAGAATAATTAGATAAATTTGTAGAAACATATAACCCACCAAGACTAAATTTTGAAGAAATAGAAAGCCTGGACAAATCTATAATTTGTATGGAGACTGAATCAGTAATCAAAAACCTCCTGACAAAGAAAAGCCCAGGACCATCTGGTATCACTGATGAAGTCCACTAAATATTTAAAGAAGAATTAATTAAGGCCAGTCCTTCTCAAGTTCTTCCAAAAATTGAAGCAGAGGGAATACTTCTAAACTCATTTTAGGAGGCCAGCATTTCCCTAATGCTGAAGCCGAGCAAAGACACCAAAACAAAAGAAAATTACAGGTTGATATTCTGATGAATATAAATGCAAAAATCCTCAACCCAATACCAGCAAACTGAATCCTACAACACATTAAAAGGATTGTACAGCATGAGCAAGTGGAGTTATCCCTAGGATACAAAGATGGTTCAACGTAAAAAAATCAATCAATACAGTATACGACATTAACAAAATATAGGATAAAAAAATCACACTATCTTTTTAATAGATGCAGAAAAAGCATTTGACAAACTTCAACTCCCTTATCTTAAACCATACACAAAAACAACTCAAAATAGATTACATATCTGAAATTGTAAAACTCCTAGGAGAAAACATAGGGGGAAAAGTTTGTGACATAGGTCATGGCAGTGGTTTCATGAACATGACAGCAAAAGCAAAAATAGACAACTGAGTCTATATCAAAATAAAAAAGCTCCTGCACAGCAAAAGAAATAACAGAGTGAAAGGGCAACCCATGGAATGCCAGAAGATATTTGCAAACAATATATCTGATAAGAAGTTAATCTCCAAAATATATGAGATACTCCTACAACTCAATAATGAAAACACTAATAACTCAATTAAAAAAGGGTTAAGGACCTGAATAGACATTTCTTCAAAGAAAACATATATAAATGGCCAATAGGTATATATAAAAATGTTCAACATCATTAATTGTCAGTGAAATGCAAATCAAAACCATAATGACTTATCACTTCACTCCTCTCAGGAATAGCTATTATAAAAAACAAAAGACAGTAAGTGTTGGTGAGAATTTGGAGAAATTGGAGCCCTTGTGTACTGTTGGTGGGAATGCAAAATGGTGGAGCCACTTGCAACACAGTATGGAGGTTCCTTATGAACTTAAAAAAAAAAAAAAGGTTTTCTACCTTTCTTTTTTGAGAGACCGAGAGAGACAGAGAATGAAGAGGGGAGGGGCAGAGAGAGAAAGAGGCACAGAATCAGAAGCAGGCTACAGGCTCTGAGCTAGCTGTCAGCACAGAGCCCGTTGCAGGGCTTGAACCCACGAACCACGACATCATGACCTGAGTCGAAGTCGGAGGCTTAATCGACTGAGCCACCCAGACGCTGCTCTTACGAAATTTAAAACAAACAAATAAAAACCACTGTATGATTCAACAGTTCTACTTCTGGATATTCATTCAGAACAAAATCAGGATCTGGAAGAGATATTAGCACTCCTGTGTTCATTTCCAGAAGCCATGATGTGGAAAGTCTAAATGTCCATCAACAGATAATAAATAAAGAAAACATATACATGCAATAGATTATTATTCAGACTTTAAAAAGAAGGAAATTCTGCCATATACAACATGCATGAACCTTGAGGACATTATACTCACTGAAATAAAGCCTATCACCAAAAGACAAATGCTGCATGATTCCACTTATACAAGATATCTAAAATAGGAAAACTCCTAGAATAGTGGATGGTGTTTGCCACGGGTGGGGATAGTGGAGAATTGGGGAGTTGCTCATCAGTGAGCATAAAGTTGCATTAAATAGGATGTACAACATTGAATTTAGAGTCAACAGTAATGCTTTGTACACTTAGGAATTTAAGAGGGTAAATCTCATGCTCAATGTTCTTAGCACAATAAAGTTTTAAAAAAGGAAAAAAACACTTTTGTATGACGTGTATTTTACCGTAGCAAAAGAAAAAAGGAGAAATCAAGGTTTTTCAGGATTTTTTAAGAATAGGCACGATGAGGGACACCTGGGTGGCTCAGCTGGTTTAGTGTATGACTCTGACTCTTGATTTCAGCATAGGTCACACACTCATGGTTATGCGTTTGAGCCTTGGATCAGGCTCTGCACTGATTCTCTCTCTTTCCCTCTCTCTCTCTGCTCCTTCCCAGGTTGTGCTCTCTCTTACTTTCTCTCTGTCTCTCTCAGAATAAATAAATAAACTTAAAAAAAGAATAGGCAGGATGTAAAGAATGCAAAGATAAAATAGTGACATTGGTACTTTGTAATTAATGTGATTAGACAAAGTTCAAGCCATGTCCTCAGAGTTTAGAAGATAAAACAAAATTATTCAAGGAGCATAATAATTTAGAATAATAAAATACAGAAATAGGAATATTAGAATTAATAGCTAATGTATACTTAGTTTATATCCTGGACCAGACACTATGATGAATGTGTTATGTTTGGCATTGCCAGACTCTTTTAGCAAAGGCCAGGTTGTAAATATTTTTGGCTTTGCCAACCATGTACCATTTATTTTGCATATTTTTCTTTGGTTTTGTTTGTTTGATGTTTTTGTTTCATTTTTACAAGCTCTTAAAAATGTGAAATTGATTCTTAGCCTGAGGACTATGCAAAAATAATCTCCAGGCTGGACTTGGCCTGGGCTTGTAATTTGCTTCTCGTTGGTCTAGACCTTGAGTTTTTGACCTCAGCATATATGAGTACTTAACAATTGTATATCCCTGAAAAGTTTGTAGAAAATACCAAAGGCAAATGTAAGTTGAGAATTAATTGTATTTCCATGGCTTTTGTTGCTATCGAAAGGATGATATCACAACATTAAAAAAATAGTTCAACTCATCTACCACCCTAGCACTATAACCAAGTCCACATTACTTTCCAATTCTGGCCTTCAAGCAGCATATTTTAAGGACACTAATTTTTAATGTATTTTCAGCATGTAAAAATAACTTCAGCATTCTATTTTTAAAATCTCATTATCATTTTTATAATCTAATAGAATATTTAAAAATGTATCAGTTGGATTCCAATCATGCAGCTTCATCAGAGCTGTCTCTTTTTTTCCTCTTCTCTAATCACATAACATCTGAGCAGTATTTTTCAGCCAATGACTACAAAGCAAGAGAGAGTTCCGAAGGAGGAGGGAATAGAGGAGAGTAAAAAACAGCACATGAGGATTGAGCAGGACAAAAAGATGGGAGTGGGATGAGCTAGAATTGCCAAAATGGTGCATTTCAGACCTATAAGATCAATATCTTTCTTAGAGTCACATGCTCTACAGACTGAGCCAGCCAGGCACCCCTGAAAGATCAATATTTTTAAAGATTTTTTATTTTTAAGTAATCTTTATACCCAAACAGGGGCTTGAACTTACAACTCTGTGATTAAGAGTCACATGCTCTATTGACTGAGACAGCTAGGTGCCTTTGAAGATCAATTTCTGTGTAAGATTTTGTTTAAACTTCTGGCCTTCAGTGCCATTCTTGGTTGTGCTTGTGCAGAGTCACTTTTAACCTTTATTATGCCTCATAAGACTGGTGCTGTTTGTGCTTTATTACCACCTTGCCTTTTCTTTGCCTCTCTATCTCCAGCAATTTTTCTCTAGCTAAAGCAAAAGTTGTATTTCCCTTCCCCTCTTAGATATTTTCATTTGCCCATTTCCCTTCCCAAGTAATTGAACACAAATACATTTTATAATTTAAGTAATAAACAGCTTCCCATATGCCATTATATTGAGGTCTGGGGTCCCTGAGGCCCTTTCATAGAGTCCTCAGAGTCACAGCTATTTTTATCATAATGCTAAAAGTTATTTACCTTGCTTACTTTCTTGATTCCTATGTACTTTATAGATTTCTCAGTTTTAATTTCTAGTATGGTAGATATTAAATAGATATAATCTGCATAAACAAAAGCTCTTAAAATCCTTAATCATTTTTAGTAGTGTAAAGGAATCCTAAGACCAAGAAGTTTGAGGATGGCTGATGTATCTTATCCTATCAGCAAACATTGATTAAACACTCTGTATTTTTAGGAAAAGTTCTAATCTTAGAATAAGTGACAGAATTTTTCCTCAAAGATCTCACAGTTTAATTAGAGGTTGATACAAGAGCACAAACTTACATCTATAAGATGAATAAGGTCTGAGGACCTAATATGAAACATGGTGACTAGAGTTGATAGCACTCTATTGTATAATTAAAATTTACCAGGAGAATTGAACTTAAATGTTCACACACACACACAAAATGAGGTGACAAATGTGTGAATTAACTAGATCGAATGACCCTCTCACAATGTATATGCATATCAAATCATCACAATGTACCCTTTAAATATCTTACAATGTTATATGTTAATTATATCTCAGCAAAGCTGAAATTTAAAAAAAGATCTCATAGTTGAGTGGAGAACACAGACTCCTTAAAGCCTAAGTATAGTTGGAGCAATAAGTGCAGAGAAGTTACATATCATGGGAATCCAGAGGAATGGATTCTTAAATAATCATGAGTATGGTGCTGGTGGCTGAAGGGATCAGTGAGAAGAGGGAATCATATCTGTTAAGACTTCTAGAGGAGGTGGCCACTGAACCACTGATTTTTTAAAAATGTTTTTTATTTATTTTTGAGAGACATAGTTCAAGCAGAGGAGGGTCAGAGAGAGAGGGAGATACAGAATCTGAAGCAGTCTCCAGGCTCTGTGCTAGCTGTCAGCACAGATCCCAATGCTGGGCTCGAACCCATGAACCATGAGATCATGACCTGAGCCGAAGCCGGATGCTTAACCAACTGAGCCACCCAGGCACCCCTAAACTGCTGATTTTGAATATCAGAATGAGTTAGCTAGGCGATGGACTATGACCAGAAGGCGTTCTTCAGCAGGAGCAAAGGAATGGAAGCCGGCGAGTACAGTGTGCAAATAAGCAGGGCTGTGTTAGTGTGTAGTGTGAGCCTCAGGGAGAAGTAGAGAAGAGGCTAGAGAGATGGCAGAAGCCAGCTCTTAGCCATTTTTGGCCTATTAGTAGTTTAGATTTCATCCTTAAAAGGAAAGGAAGCTCCATCTTTTTTTTTTTTTTGTCTATATTTTTAAGCACATAATTGATTTTATTGCTTCTTTCTATACATAAGAGTTTGGTTTAAAATAATATTAGTTAATTACTGAGTGTCAGATTAGCTTCTAAACATTTCACATTTATCAACACTTTAGATACCTAGTCATTTTAGTTATGACAAAATAAATGCTCAAAGAAGCTTACAATACAGAGCTGTCTGGAGGGTGAAATGATATTTAAGTCCAAGCAGCCTTGCTCCATCCAGAATAGGTACTCTTCACTGGTGTGCTATAGCACCTCTCCATACAAACAAAAGGAGGGGTGCCTGGGTGGCTCAGTTGTTAAGCATCTGATTTTGGCTCAGGTCATGATCACATGGTTTCTGAGTTCCAGTCTCACATTGGGTGAGCTCAAGCCCTGCTTCGGGTGAGCCTCGCTCTCTCTCTCCCTCTCTTTCTGCCCCTTGTGAGATTCTCTCTCTCTCTCCCTCTCTGTCTCTCTGCTCCTCACTCACTTGTGCCCCCTCTCTCTTTAAAAAAAGAAAAGAAAAGGTAATGGGTGGGCAGATGAGCAGCTAGCTGCAGAACTGTTCTCAAAAATGAAAACTATCTCTGTGAAAGCACTAAAAACTACCAACGTGTGCATTTTGAAGGGGTGAAATTTCTGGTCATGTATTATATCTCAGTAAAGTAATATCTTATGTTGAGAAGCATAGAGCTTTATAGATACAACTCAGATAATGAAAGTGAGTCTCTGGCTTACTATCTAACAATAAAACCGTTCTATTAACATTTGTTGATAGACATTTAGCAAATGGGATCTTAATAGGATTCTGTGAAAATGTGAAATTTGAAGCTCCCTTGGGAGCTTCAAATGCAGGTTATGAGGCATATGTGTAAATTGGGTCACAGCCCTCTGCTTGGTTATATGTGGAAATTCAAAGATTTCTGCAGTGAATGTGTATAAAATAAGCTTGTTCCATATCTTGACTTAACTTTTCCTTTGCGTTTACTTTTCTACCCCTGAACTTCCGATGGATTCTCTGCTTTGTGTTGTCCATATATGGCTTGATGTATTTGCTTTAAAATCAAGTGCTTAATGTCTTTTAATGTCTGCTTATAAATACTAGTTTCTTCTGTGCTCTGTGATAACTTTGAAAAAATAGGTAGAAAAATAAGCATTAGTACATAGTTGTATTACTGCTTATTGAAAAACATTCTTGCAAGTTTATGGTCTTTTTGAGGAAAACATTTAACTTTATTTTTTTCTGTGAAACAGAGTTTAACCATAGCTTTTTAAACACAGTAATGCACTTAATGGAAAAGAATTGTGTGGTAAATATTCACCATCCATTTAGTTCTAATGAGCAGTAATGATGATGTGTTTTCTTGTTAAAGCTAATGAATGTAAAACATATTTCCGTTTTTTGAAAGGCAAAATTGAGAATTGATAGAGCTAAGTGAGACAGCCAGGAAAGAAAGAATGACAAGCAACAAATAAATAGCAGAAAGATGAACAAACCCTTAAATCCTCAACTCAATAAGAAATGACAAAACATGTTACCAAATCTGCATCATATTTTTTTACAGACATTTAAATCTGTGAGAGTTTCTTACAACTAGCACATTTATTTTTAAGAAATTTTGTTTCCAGACCTTTGAAATAACTTGAGTGATAGGCTTCTGACTACTGTATTTGGTACTAATGTGAAAGTTTTAGATTCATTATTCATAACAGCCCAAAAGTGGAAACAACCCAAATGTCCATTAGCTGAGACATGGGTGAATAAAATGGGGTATATCCATATAATGGAGTATTATTTGGCAGTAGGAAGAAATATATCTTGCAACATGATGAGCCTTGAAAATATTATGCTAAATGAGATAAACCAGTCACAAAAAACTACATACTGTTTGATTTTAAGTTGTATGAAATGTCCAGGATAGGCAAATCCGTGGAGATAGAAAGTAGGTGAATGGTTGTCTAGGGCTGAGGGAGAGAGGATTTTGGGAAATGGAGAGTTAACTGCTAATGAGTGCAGGACTTCTTTTTAGGATAAGAAAAGTGTTCTAATATTGATTGTGGCAAAGGCTATACAACTCTGTGTGTGTATATACCAAAACCCACTGAATTATATGCTTTAAATGAGTGAATTATATAGCAGGTACATTATATCTAAATAAAGGTGTTTGAGGGGCACCTGGGTGGCTCAGTTGGTTAAGTGTCCAACTTGATCTCAGGTCATGATCTCACAGTTCATGAGTTTGAGCTCTGCATTGGACTCTGTACTGGCAACTCAGAGCCTGGAGCCTGCTTTGGATTCTGTTGTCTTCTCCTCTCTCTGCTCCTCCCCTGTTCACTCTCTCAAAAATAAACATTAAATTTTTTAAAAATAAAGTTGTTTGATCTACCCATCCATCTATTTGTATCTCAATAGAGTGATAAATTGAATACTGAAAAATTTGAAAATGGGTGTTGTGAGGGGAGGTACAAGGCCAAAGACTATATTGTACAGAATCAATCATGACTATTCCTTAAAGCTTCACAATATGAATAGAAGGGTTTTCACCTCCTTCCCCCCTACTTGCAAGGTAAAAATACTCTATATCTTTTGGTTATCTTATTAATATTTAATTCCTATCTTGTCTCTTTCTGGAGAAACTTTGGACTGACTCTGATGGAGCTCATTCCCTTTTTTTTTTTTTTTTCCTAAAGAAATTAAGAACATGTGCAAGCTGGGGAGCTGGGGAGAAGGGCAGAGGGAGAGAGAGAGAATCTTAAGCAGGTTCCATGCTCAGCATGGAACATGGGCTCACTCCTACAATGCTGAGATCGTGACCTGAGCCAAAATCAAGATTTGGATGCTCAACTGACTGAGCCACTCAGGCCCCTGACAGAGCTCATTCTATATTGACCTGAGGTCTCAGAGGCTAGCACTGTTAGAGCTGATGAGTCAAGTGGACACCCGGGCTGGCTGTGTTCCCAAGCCTGTAGTTAGGTTAGGGCAAATGGCATGAGGACAATGCATCCAATGTATCAGGCACAAAGAGGTTTTTCTTTCTGATTGATCACAGGTGTCTTCTTGTCCTAGTCCTGTCTCTCTTTCTTGGACAACAGAACGAAAACTTTTTAGCCATAATTGTTGGGATTCTCTGCTCTCCCTCTCCCAGTGATCCAGGGTCTGACAGTAGGCAAAGCTTTTACTCTAAAGTCATCCTCTTTTATCTGTTTCCCTTCTTCATTCATTTTAGGTTTCTAAGCCTTGGACCTAAAGGTTGTGCCTGGCGAGCTTTTCTGATTTTTGTTCACTATTAGAAGGCACACACAGTAGAGCTCAGAGCATGGCTACTTTCTTTGTCTCATTGCTTGTCTAAGTGATCTCCAAGTGAGTCAGTGAACCTTAAGTTGAACTCTAATGATCCACTTGGTTAGTGGGGTGGGTAGGCTGTGTGGACTGGAAAACCTTTTGAACTCTTATAAAGTTACCTTTGAAATACTGTTGTCCGCAGTACAGAATGGAAGTCTGCTTGGGAGTTGCTGAAAAGATGCTCATCTTCAACAAAACAAAACAAAACAAACAATAACAAACCTACATTTCATTCCAAGTTAGGTCAATTTCTTTGTTTCCTTTTCCTATCAAAGAGTAGTCTATTTATGAGATCTTCATCTCTTTTCCTTGATTTCTTCATGGCCCTTTGATTTAGCTCTTGTTTCCATTGATTTGCCAGATCTGTTACCAGAAATAACATTCTTATAGATTGGAGGTCTCCTTCATACCAAGACCCTTATTCCTAATTATATTTGACTTCAGTGTTAACACTCTTAACCACTCCCTTCTCAGAATTTTCTCTTCCTTTGCCTGGAACTCAGCTAATGCTTATTGGTTTCAACACCATTTTCTTGCACTGAAGTATCCAGGCTTACTTCTTACCTTTCATCTGATCCATCTTTGTTTCCTGCAATGCAATGCATATTTCTCTTATCCCCCAATTGGATTAGTTTTTCAAGGCTCTACATGCTGGTAAATGACCAACTGCATCGTGTTTATATTTAGAACTTGTGGTCCAGGGTAGTAAGTGTGTCCAAGAGGTTAAAAGTACAGGCACAAGATGCAAAATGATGTCAAATCAGATGCTCCTGCCATTGAGTGTGATGTGGCAATCACTATAAATATCAATTAATAAGGATTTTCGACAAGTCAGTAGTGCAAAGCTTTTCAGTCCTGCAGTACCTTAACCCAGGGTTCTCTAGACTTTAGAGAACTCAGAATTATTAAGGATAATGGTACAAGTAGGTTTTGGTACCCATCCCAAACCTGTGATTCCTACTTTCTTTAAGTGGGTCCCAGAAATCTGCATCTAAAAAAACCCACCTAAATGATTTTTTAAATTAATAGTTTATTACCAAGTTGTTTTCCATATAATACCCATTGCTCTTCCCCACAAATGCCCCTCTCCATGACCATCACCCCCCACTTCCCCTTCCCCCCTCCCTCTTCAGCCCTCAGTTTGTTCTCAGCATT
The DNA here is from genome assembly GCF_006229205.1 of Suricata suricatta. NCBI lineage: Eukaryota > Metazoa > Chordata > Mammalia > Carnivora > Herpestidae > Suricata > Suricata suricatta. Next base: position 83,959,304 of record NC_043708.1, on the reverse strand, counting down.
CAGAAGTTTCTCATGATTTGTGTCACTCCTTCTCCCCAGCTCTTCCCCCTGCCCTTTCCCATTCTCATGGTCTCCTATTAGGTTTCTCCTGTTAGACCTATGTGTTAAAACATATGGTATCTGTCCTTCTCTGCCTGACTTATTTCGCTTAGCATCACTCCCTCTAGGTCCATCCATTTTGCTACAAATGGCCAGATTTCATTTTTTTCTCATTGCCATGTAGTATTCCATTGTATGTATGTATGTATATTGATCCATTTATCAGGTGATGGACTTTTAGGCTCTTTCCATGATTTGGCTATTGTTGAAAGTGCTGCTATGAACATTGGGGTACATGTGCCCCTATGTATCAGCACTTCTGTATCCCTTGAGTAGATCCCCAGTAGTGCTATTGCTAGGTCATAAGGGAGTTCTACTGATAGTTTTTTGAGGAACCTCCACACTGTTTTCCAGAGTGGTTGTACCAGTTTACATTCCCACCAACAGTGTAGGAGGATGTCCGTTTCTCCACATCCTTGCCAGCATCTATAGTCTCTTGATTTGTTCATTTTAGCCACTCTGTCCCAGCACCCAAATGATTCTGATGCAGTTGGTCCAGCCATCATTCCTGGAGGAGACAATGCCATAATGCCCTTTCTTTTAGTTGTAGGTCACCTTCCTAGAGAATAAGGCAGAATTAATAGTAATTTGTGTAATGCAGAAGCGGCCAAGGACCTGGAAATATATCTGTTTATGAAATAATAGTACTCACCACCTTATATTTGTTCATCCTCACCTTGGGAACAAATACATTCATCACCTTTCCTTTAAACAATGTTTTTTGGTTTATTTTTTGAGAGAGAGTACGAACTGGGGAGGGGCAGAGAGAAGGAGACAGAATCCTGAGCAGGCTCCATGCTGTCAGCACAGAGCCCTCTACACTGTGAGATCATGACCTGAGCTGAAGTCAGATGCTTAACCGACTGAACCACCCAGGTGCCCCTTATTGCCATTCTTTATGGTGAAGATCTAAAAGAAGCAGCATACCAATTCTCACTATCAGTCTATTTCCACCTTCAAAGGAGTTTCAGAATCATCTGTAAGAGACCTGGAATCTAGAAGCACCTGAGGGAATTAGCAACAGGAAATATATAGTAAGTAGGTTAGTTAATGAGGTTATGATATTAGGTGTTTCATATTAAGATACTTCACTAAACATACATTTTGGGGGAAACCTGTATATCTTCTAATATTTTGACTTGATTTGGTTTTATGGCATACATTGCCTGCTATCCACAAGCTTTCTCAGTGCTCCTCTTTCTGGGAGGGGTGGGGAGTCCCACAGAATTATGGGAGTAGCTGCCCAGTCCCAGCTGGGCATCACAAGCCCTGAAGGACCAGTTTGTTTATAGCTGCAGCCCTAGTTCTCTTGTCTAGGCCCTTTAGCCTAACAAATATAAAGAATTCAGGTAAACCAGGATTCCTTTCTTATAGCAACTTCTTTGGGAGGTAGAATCTTAAGCCCAGAAGTCAAGCTGCCTGTGGCTCACATCTGCTTAGGGAGAGATAACCTTCTCACATGGTGTTTCATTGACATGATTGTCACTTTGTTTTGTTACAAGAGATCTTGGTCGCTGTGTGAGGTCATTAAGATTAATAATGTAGGAGTGATTTTTAGTTCAGAGGAGTAATCTGTCAATAGCTTGTTTTTTAAAATGTACTAGGAGAAAGTATATTGTATTAATAGAGTACGTGTCTTATTATTAGTGATTCAAATGCATCCATGAGCATTTTGATATACCCTAATTATTTCTGGTACTGTGAATTCCATTTGCAAGAGGTGACAGTGTGGATGTTTGGGATGCAAAATTGTGAGGAAGGAGGCATCAAATATAGTCAGGGTGGCTGGATTTCAGCTCTAGTGAGTAAAATTTAAATGATCCCCTTCTGTCCTTTATCTTTTAAAATGAAAGACTTTGAAATATACTCTAATATTGCGCTCCTAGACTCAAAGTTTAGGACTGTTTTCAGAGTGTTAACTAACACTCTTAATCACTAAGAGGAAAAGTCAGCAAAAATTGCTTAATCAGAGTAGTTTGGCTAACCTCACACAAGAGTATCTTTTTTAGATGTTGCAGAACTCTTTGTGATTCTTTATAGAGTAATCATGGCTTCTTCAATGTGCTTCCAATGCCAGAGACAGTCTTAGGACTTCCTCCCTGGGAAGCCTGAAACCAAACCATGACGGGCCTGTCTGTGGTAGTTGAAAGCTGACAACCAAAGCTAATGCCTTTATATCTTGGATACTGGTAAGCTTTGGCAACAAACAATCTCCATCTCTCCCAAGGGAGTTAGCATATCAAGCTAATTGTGGGGAAAGGAGAGTAGAATGATGGGTATGAGTCAAAATATGGGCCGGGGCAGCTGGGTGGCTCAGTCAGGTAAGCGTCTGACTTCAGCTCAGGTCATGATCCACTGTTCATGAGTTTGAGCCCCACATCAGGCTCTGTGCTGACCGCTCAGAGCCTAGAGCCTGCTTCAGAGTCTGTGTTTTCCTTTCTCTCTCTGCCCCTTCCCTGCTCTCTCTCTCTCTCAAGAATAAATAAACATTAAAATATTTTAAAAAATAGGGGCCAAGAATCCCAGTGTTGCTTTGTTTCCCCCTTCTCTAGAATTGAGAACTGCACTTTTCAAGTGTCTTTTTTTTCATAATCATGCGATGGGAATTTCTTTTGTGTCAGAGAAGTTACTTTGAGCTCCCAAAGGAGGTCATGGTAGAAGGCCTTGCTTTGGTATTCAGGATGTGTCCATGGATCAGCACCATCAGCACCATCTGGTTATACTCCATAAACCCGGGCCTCATCCCAGACCTACTGTGTCAGAACCTATGTTTTAACCAGATCCCTAGGTGATTTGTGGTTACCTTTTAGAATTTGAGAAGCACCGATATAGGGAATCAGGGCTATTTATTTTTTTTACCTGTCATGATCCCATTGTTTTCCAAGCTTTTCTGGTTGTTAAGATGGCTGTGAACTTGCCAGAATTTACCAGAAAGACAACATATTGGTGTGAGGGAGGTGTTTGTATGTGGGGGTGGTAGCCTTCCATGCAGAAGCCATGTAACACCCAACATAAACAGTTCTGATAATTTTGCTCTTCATCTGGGAACCTGACGGATAATGTCATGTTTTTGATACCTGACTACTGTCTTGTTCTTCTTGGATAGAGACATCAAGAAGGTGGAAAACAGTTCACTACTCTTCATCTGTAAAACAAACAGCTGTACTAGAAAGAGCACATAGTAGATTTTAGAAACAAAAGATAATTAAATTAATAAAATATGAGCATTGTTGACACACAAAAAGGATAATTTTTATAGTTTATTAAAAAAATTTTTAGTGTTATTCTTGAGAGAGAGAGAGAGAGAGCGAGCAAGCACAAGTGGGGAGTGACAGGAGGGAAGGAGGCACAGAATCCAAAGCAGGTTCTGGACTCATAGCTGTCAGCACACAGCCTGATGCAGGCTTTATTTATTGGTTGATTTGATTGAGAAAGAGCAAGAGAGACAGACAGACGGACAAGGGCAGAGAGAAAGGCGGACAGAGGATCTAAAGCAGGCTCTGCGCTGACAGTAAGAGCCCAATGTGGGGCCAGAACTCACCAATGGTGAGATCATGACCTGAGCCGAAGGCAGATGCTTAACCAACTGAGCCACTCAAGCACCCCAAAAAGGATAATTTTTAAATGTTTATTTACTTTTGAGACAGAGAGAGGCAGAGTATGTGCATGGGAGGGGCCAAGAGAGAGGGAGACACAGAATCTGAAGCAGGCTTCAGGCTGAGCTGTCATCAGTGAGCCCGATGCAGGGCTCAAACTCATGAACTGTGAGATCATGACCTGAGATGTTGTTAGACCCTTAACCTTCTGAGCCACCCAGGTACCCTATTCCCAAAAAGATAATTTTTAAACAATTTTTTTTTGCATGAAGTTTGTAGATTTTTTGGGGAAAAATTACTTTGTCTACGTATGTGTGATACACATGTCTATTGTAATATATGATGTTTAAAGAAGTTAAATATTTAAAGGAGTTAAATGAATGTAAGAAATGTAGGCACTAAGGTATGGAGTAAAGTTTCCTTTAAGGTAGGGTTGTGACAAGGTCTCTCTAGGAGTCATCAAGAATGTCACATGACCATTGATGAGGAAATAGCACATCTGCAGTTGGGGCTTTCAGTTGTGCAATTCTGGGGGTAAAGGGAGCCCCATGGCTCTGGCCGAAGCTAGCTCCTAGTTTGCTTTTCTACTCGCACTCCCTTTTGCTTTCTGTTCAGTGAAAAGTGAAGTGACCAGGAAGAGTCATATAGGCACTGAAGCTTGGAATTCTTATTTTGTTTTTTTTTTGCCACTGAACTTTTGGGAGCGTGGCATTTCTTTTTTGGCTTCTATAGGCATCTGGCTTCTGCTGATGCATATACCGCAGGGTCAGGTCAGGTCTGTGCTGCTGCAGGTCCCTTCTCCTGTGCTGTAATAATATGACATTTTATATCTGAATGCCATACACATGTCATTCAAAGGCCATTCCGCAGCTTCCGGAGCACAAGGAATCGCTGAGTTTGTCATGGTTGCAAATACTTGAAAAGTCAAATGCATGTATGAAACAGTTTGTTAAGCTGCTGTTGGAGGAAAACAAGAACAAATTGAAATTAGTTGTTTGGGAGGAGTATTTTGGCATGATTTCTCTGAAGTTGGGTAAACATAATTTGTCCGTGTATCCATCTGGACACACAGTAGCAGTCCTTCCGCCCACAGAAGGAATTTGTAAACATCAGACAAGTTACTAGTCTGAATCTTCAAGATGTGGTTAGACTGTTACCATGTGTGCATTTGTTTGTATACATTATTAAATATTCTCTCTCTATGTAGTATTGAAGAGGTAGTATTGAAGGCAGAGCCTCTCCTGGGCTACCTTGCTTTCTTTGGAGAGCTTCCCTTTAGTCTGCTCTGGCAGGATTCTGCTTCTTCCAGGGGCAGTACATGTGTCAGGCTGATGGGTGCTCTGCTTCTTCTCCGTCTAGCCTGGACACTTCCACAGCTATGGTATTCTAGGGCTTCAGATCTGACCTAGAGTAAATCTTATGGCCCAGACTGTTTGCCCAGAGTTTTCTCTAGAGTGTATGTTTGCAGAATAAATGGACACCTTAGAATTTCACTAAGCCTGCAGTCCTACCAAGTGAGTGCAGCTGTTTCTTTTCTCCCCTTAGGTTTGCTGTATCCTTACTCATTAACCTGTGGCAAAGTGAATTTTGCCATTAGAAGTATCAGTTTGTGTACATCAGAGAACAAGGTGGTTTTATTGGACTTCTTATTTTCTCACTAGCTTTTGTGGAGAGAGAAAAATTCTGTGTCCCATAAACTAAAATGATAGCATTATAATGTTGCATGACATAATTTGATTAACAATTGCGGGCAAATCTATGAATAAACCCTTCTTGACATCTTTTCTCTGCCTTTTGGCTCTTGATTGACTACCATGCTTTTCATAGTTACCAAAGCAGACCCCGAACTTTGTTGTCTGAAGCATTATAAGCCTGAGATGTAGTTAGGGTCATCACCATCATCCCTCCTTCTCACCGCCTTTTTTCTTGCTTCTGGCATTGCCCAGTGAACAGTGGACCTAGGTGACAGCTGGAATTCACAGTGATGACTGGCTGCACATTGACCTTAAGTGTACACTTGTGGTTTGTGAAATTGGTTTATAAAATCATCTGTCTCTTGAAAATTTTCTTCTACAAAATTTATTTCAAAGAAACATACTACTAGATCGATTGTTTAGCACTATACTGAGGAACTTGCTTCAATATTTTTAAACACAGGAAAAGCACTACATATGTGATCAAATAGATCCTCTTGATTGGAATAATGAACATAATTTCTTTCACATTTGTGGATGGCATGTAGGTTAGCCTTCCTGGAGTCTGTTTTGGATTGAAGTGGGATGTCAAGGTCAGGTGATACCCAGCCAGGGCTGTCTTTGAGTGCAGCATACAGTTGGAAGGGCTAAGGCAAGAAGGGAAAGAAGATATAGGGGCATTTCTTTTATTATGGGTTTCCAGTTAGCCATGCCAGGAAGAACAAGGTAGCTGAACTTTGGGAAAGCTCCAGAACCTTGCTGCAGGGGGTGTATATGGAGAGGAACAAGAGAATTTTAATGAAAGTCAGAAAATGTGAGCCAGAGAGAAGACGAGGTATAAGTGAATCGAAGCCTGGTTCAGCAGAATCTGAGCTGTAATGTCTGAGGGGTTTCCTCTTGGGTGTGAGGCTTGAGATGGGGGAGGGTAAATCCTAATATTTTGCTAGGCAGTCTGGGGAAACTGTGAGTCCTGTGGAGATGTTTGTTATACATGCAAAGCCCTAGATCTATCTCTTAGAAATTCTGATTGAGTGGGTCTGAGGTGGACTCTTGGAATCTGTATGTTTACGAATGCTCCAGGTGAGTTTTATGATTGGGTAATTTTGGGAAACACTGCTGCTAAACTATATTTATTTTGTTGGATGGAACTCTTGTGTTGGCTGGCTCCCTAGGGGTCCAGTGAGTGATGCATAGTGAATCACTGAATCATGGTAATGTTAAATCCATGGATATAATAATTCCACTGATGCTTTCTAAAGAGGACATTTCAGTGTGTCCCTCAATAAATTCTCCTAGAACAGTTTTTCTGCCCACTTGAAATTTGGTAGATGAACTTGGTCTGATTAAACACAGGAAGGATGGCTTCTCTGAACTCATTGCCTCTTCATCTTCCAAAATGTCTTTCAGGATATTGATATACATATGTTAGCAACTCAGAGTGACTATTAGCTGTGAAATGAAATAGGAATCATAGGCTTTGGGTTTGCATTATAGCCATAAAACTTTTAAAAATGTGTAGCCTAAAATAATGTATGCCATGATCAAAAGAAAATGTTAAAGAAAATGGAAAACGAAACTTTTAGATTCTTGTACACTGATAGTGGATAACTTGTGCATGGTAGGAGCTTGAAAAACATTGGAAGATTTCCCATACCCACTGGTAAATGGAAATGTTGTGTTTCAGTAAAATGTTTTGTCTTAATTAGGACTAGCTGGCTATGCAGGTGTTTGAAGGAAGCTTCTAGCCTTAGCAGAAAGAGGGGCTTATTATAAGAGTATAGGGGTTGGGAGACCTAAGAACAAGAGAGCAGCTGGGCCTCAGAGAGATAAGAGAAATAGGGGATAAAGAGGTAGCCGGCACAGACCTAAGGGATGCTTGTGCTCTGTCTCCTCTGCTTTTGTGTGCATGTCGGCCTCTTTCTTATCTGTGTACAGACCTGATCTCTCTGTATCACTGGCCAGTTGATAGAAAAATGATACCTAGTAGCACCCAAGTTGACACGTTACAGTTCCAGCCTCATGGAGACATTGCCTGAGGTGTTCTCCTGGTTCCCATTACAAACCCACAGGAGGGGAGGTCTGATTGGCCTAGTGTGAGTCCGTGTACATCCCTGGGTTCATGGTTAACACAAGGCTGTTGGAGTCCATGTTTCTGGAGATACGGAATGGAATGTGGAGATGTGAGCCATGAGAAAGGAGGATCCTTGTGAGATGATCTGCTTACTACAGAATACAGCTACTATGATATATATATAAATATATATATATTTGAAGATTTTTGTGATTAATTTTTCAGTGGAGCTAGACTGTATTGCTCCATTAAGATATTAGCATGGTTGCAGTGTTTTATTTTTAATTTTAATGTTTTATTTTATTTTTGAGAGAGAGACAGTGTGAGCAGGGGAGGGTCAGAGGGAGAGGGAGACACAGAATTCCAAGCAGGCTCCAGGCTCTAAGCTAGCTGTCAGCACAGAGCCCGATGAAGGGCTCGAACCCACCAACCGTGAGATGAGGACCTGAGCAGAAGTCAGCCGCTCAACCGACTGAGCCACCCAGGTGCCCCTGCAGTGTTTTATCAACATGCTGCTGCTGCTGCTTCTGTGCTTTTGCATATGCTGAACGGATTTAATCATTCCATTTAGTCCACCCTTCTTCACATAACCTTTACTCATGTTTAAGTTTCAAGATTAAATGGCTCATCTGTCAGTTTTCCTTATTTCTATATCTACCCCTCTCTTTCCCCAATCCCTAATCTGATCAAGCTTTTTGGCCTGAAGGAGGGAAGGAAAGAGAGTTTAGAAAATGTATATATCCTTGAAAACAAGCCCTCGGCCCTGTACCCCCTACCTAATTTATGCAAGCTTCTGTGCTAATTCCTATAAGAAATTAAATAGAGCTAGAACACATACACAATTAGTATAATACAATGCCAAGTAAAAGTTCTGGAAGAACAATATAGGGAGACAATAACATTAGGATATGGGGTCAGAAAAGACTTTATGAAGGAGATTTCATCTGAGACTGGCTATCAAATAGGTTGAATTTCTGGAGGATGAGATGGCATTGGAGAGGGGCTTCTAGGTACAGAGATCAGAGTAAATAGGAACATGGACATAGCAAAATTCATGGTGTACGAGACTCATTTCACCAGAACAGAGGGCAAAAGTGCATTAGGAGATTAATCTACAGAACATCACTTAGCTCTTACCCTCTGCTGGGCAGAGTGAAGAAATCATGCTGAATTCCATTGACATTGGAGAACGAGCAACCGATTTTTGACAGAGGAATTATATTATTAGAATGTAAGCTCCATAAGATAAAAAACACGTGTCTTTTTCTTTGCATCATTAGGGTCTGACATAGCATCTGATGTGGAGAATATGTGCTTGACAAATATTTGTGACTTGTCAAAGGATCAGAATTCGATTTCATTAGCATTAATCTAGCAGTACCATCCTGGGTGAGCTACAAGGGAATACCAGGAGTTGTGAGGCCAATTGTAGGTGAATATAGTAATTCATATGAGAATTAATGAAGGCTTTTCAGAACAGAAAGGGTGAAAGCTGACTAGAAAACACTGTAAAAGTAGCATCTGCAAGACAGATAGACACAAGCAAGAGAGGGAAGAGGCCCTTTTAGTCAAGGGACTAGATTCCCAAAAGAGAATTCAAGCCAAGCAAGACCTACAAAAATTACGGTTTTATGAGAGAAAAATATGAAATATTTAGTTCCCCATGCTTTTTGAATTGGGAACATTAAGCCCAAATCAATCAGAAGATAGATTTATTTATTTCAAGATCGGTTTCTCTTTTATCCCTGTGTCATACAAAGAGTCTCTCTGTTGATGTTGCATATATGATGTCAGGCCTGAGCTTTATTCTAAAATTCTTTCTTTTTTTTTAACATCTTTTTATAATGTTTCTTTATTTTTTGTGAGGGAGAGAGAGACAGAGAAAGAGGGGCCAGGGTAGAGAGAGAGAGGAAGACACAGAATCTGAAGCAGGCTCCAGGCTCTGAGCTGTCAGCACAGAGCCCAACGTGGGCTTAGACTTCATGACTCACAAGATCGTGATCTGACCCTGAGCTGAAGTCAGATGCTTAACCTACTGAGCCACCCAGGTGCCCTTATCCTAAAATTCTCTTTGTATTTCCACCCCCTTCCCTTTAAAAAAAAATTTTTTTTTTTTTTTGAGAGAGAGAGGCAGCGCGAACAGGGGAGGGTCAGAGAGGGAGACACAGAATCTGAAGACAGGCTCCAGTCTCGAACCCACAAACCATGAGATCATGACCTGAGCTGAAGCCGGCTGCTCAACTGACTGAGTCACCCAGGCGCCCCCCCCCCCCGCGCCCCTCCCCCCGTCTCCCTTTTTTGACTGAAGGAGAATCGGGAGAGAGGAGAGTAGAGGCTGAAGTAGCACACAGGTGAAAAGAAAAACAAAACAAAAACTGTCACTTAACAAACCTTCCTGTGAGCAGAAAAAAATAAAAAGTTAGAACTGGCATAGAGTTTCCTTTCTCAAAAAAAAAAAAGTTTGTAAAAAAAAAATTGGTAAGGAAACAACCACCATGCTTATAAAGAGTATAGCTTATGTACTTCCTAAAGATAACCTTCATGAACTTTGCACTGCAGGGCTCTTTCTTTCCCCATCATAAAATCCTGTTCACATTAATGTACTATGATTTTTCTTCTTCCAAAGTTATCTTGTGCTTAGAAAAGAAGAGCTAAATTAGCCAGGAATGCGCTCATTATAGACTGTATCATGAGCCCTTTGCTAGGTACTGATGATGTGGTGTCTTTTAAGTTGTTTATTTTTCCTGTGTTTGAGGAATTTATAATCCTGATTGAGGAACCAGGTCATTAGTGTATATGTGTGTGTATATGTATATATATTACAAAGCATATGCCAAATGCCAAAATAAACCTGATTTCATTGTGTTTGTTTCATAAATGGATCAAAACCACCAATCAGGTACACTGCACCACTTAAGTCGATTTAATTTATCATTTCCTTCTCCTTAAGGAAAACACTGAAGGATTTCCTAAAGATCTCATGGAGAGAGAAAATCATGTTTGACAAATTAAATAGAACACAATTATTAATAGCTTACAGTTGCTATAAATTGATCTCAAATGCTTGGTACTTGAATAATGAAACAGGTTCTTTGATTTATGTTGTAACTCCATTGCCAAGTGTTTCCATAGTTACAGTGTTCTTTGTGCAAGGTCCCCAAGCTGGTTGTGTTAGATAGTCTCAAATTGCCCATTTTCTCAGATTGCATATTTGCAGTCTTTAGCACTGGGAAGAATTTAGTAGTTGTGGTAAGAATTCAGAGTGATCTTTTAAAACATTCAAAACAGGGAAGGTAGAGTGATTAAAATATAGCACTTTCTTTGGAAATGAGTACAATAAGACCTAATTTAAACACACACATCTTCAGGAGAAAATTGCAGTTATTCATCTCTCTGGTAATTCAGAGAAGGCTTCTGTAGCATTTTTTCTCTGATAAAGAAGTATCTTGAGCTCACTGTTGTGGCTAAATATTGTATATGCTGAAACATAGTTACACATCAAAGTATAAAATCTATTATATACATAATTAAAGTTAGTATAACATATATGGGGATCTAAAAAGAATAGTACTCACTGAGTATTTTATTTACATCATCTTGATAATTCTATGGGTGAGTGTTCTGAAGCTCTAAGAGATTAAGTAATTTGCTTCTGGCCTGGAAGCTTACACTTAGGATCTAAAATTGTACCCTGATATATCAGACATCCACCAGTACCACACATTTCAGATACCTGGCATTGTAATGGTCTGACTTTGGCCTGAACTTCACAACAGCACGTTTAAAATGGAGACTGGAGTAGAATTTCCCTAAATCACAGATTTCATTCAAGTGAGTGATAAAAGTGAGCATACCCCTGTGTGTGCACAAACACACATTCATGGACACAGTGCTGAGGGACACAGTGTTGGGGTTTTTTTTTTGCTAAGCACTTTCTTTTAAGATAAGAGGAGGGGTGGAAAAAATTTTATTAGGCTCTTATAACTAACCAGCTGCTTTTTCATCTCTTCATCCTTGTCCCCTTCTGATGGCTTGACTTACCTGGCTTCATGTAATGTGGATTTTATCTGGTGAGATTCTTGTTATTCCTTACTTCCTGATTCTTTTCCTTTTTTGCTCTGATTGCTGAAAGCCACTCAAATAAAATGCCACCTGTTAGGAAATGATTAACTTTATTAAAAATTTAAAAAAAGGAGGAAGAATGTTGCGGGTAGGGGAGAGGATCAGAGGGAGAAAAAGAATCCTAAACAGGCTCCACACTCAGTGTGGAACCCAACACAGGGCTCAATCCCATGACCCCTGGGATCATGACCTGAATCAAAACCAAGAGTCAGATGCTCAACCAACTGAGCCACCCAGGTGCCTCCAACTGACCAACTTTTTACTGTTTTTATTTATTTGAGAGAGAGAGAGAGAGAGAGAGAGAGAGAGAGAGAGAGAGAGCGTGAGCATGATCAGGGAGGGTCAGAGAGAGAGGGAGATACAGGATCTGAAGACAGGCTCCAGGCTCTGAGCTAGCTGTCAGCACAGAGCCTGATGCGGGGCTTGAACCCTCGAACCGTGAGATCATGACCTGAGCCGAAGTCAGACACTTAACCAACTGAGCCACCCAGGCGCCCCCTGACCAACTTTTTAAAGGAAAGCTGGCATGCCTATTTATCTCCTGGGATTTTGTATTGACAAGGAGAGGTCAGTTCCACATTATGCATACACTTATAGCCTTTGTAATAGTTTTACATAGGGTTTTTCTTTCTAATTTTACATATAAGAATGGACCCCTGGGTAAAGAGTTTCTTTGTGGGGTGATGAAAATTTTCTAAAATTAATTATAGTGATAGTTGCACAACCTTGTGAATACACTAAAAACCAATTGTATACTTAAAAAAATTTTTTTAATGCTTTTATTTATTTTGAAGAGAGTGAGACAGAGTGAGCAGGGGAGGGTCAGAAAGAGAGGGAGACACAGAATCAGAAGATAGGCTCTAGGCTCTGAGCTAGGTGACAGCACAGGGCCTGATGCAGGGCCTCAAACCCACAACCTGCGAGATCATGACCTGAGCTGAAGTCAGATGTGTAACTGACTGAGCCACCCAGGCGCCCCCTAATTGTATACTTTAAATGGGTGAATTGTATCATGTGAATTGTTTCTCAGTGAAGTTGTATAAAAAGTTGTTAGATTCTTGCTTGTCTTATCAACTACAATGTATGCAACTTCCTTGAAGAGGAGGTCCAGGACTGTCTTTGCCAAATTCTCATGATCTATTAGAAAAACTAGCACATGGTGCGGGGGGGTGGTGCTGGCTGGTTCAGTTGGTAGAATACATGACTCTTGATCTCTGGCTCATGGGTCGAAGCCCCATGTTGAGTGTAGAGATTACTTAAAAATAAAATCTTAAAAAAAAAAAACTAGCACATAGATGGTCAACCAAATGTTGAATAATGAATGAATTCCCAAGTAAGTAATATTTAATGTCCAGGACAGAATTTTCAAGTGATGTGACTCACCATGGAGGAATCACTTCAGTTATAGTTATGCTTTAATTCCATGTAAATATTGGGCTTCCTGTTTATATATATATATTTTTAATGTTTCTTTATTTTTGAGAGAAAGAGACAGTGTGAGCCAGAGAGGAGCAAAGAAAGACGAGGACACAGAATTGGAAGGAGGTTCCAGGCTCCAAGCTGTCAGCACAGAGCCTGATGTGGTCTTGAACGTACCAGCAGTGAGATCATGATCTGAGTCAAACTCGGACAATTAACTGACTGAGCCACCCAGGCGCCCCTCCAGTTTTTATCTTAATTGAACACTCAAAAAAAGTTTGAAAATAGCTGGCCTGGAATACTAAGTTTTATTCTAAATACGATTTACTCCTTCTTCAGTGCTTGGGATGGTGACGATGATGTGATGATGATAGCTAATTGAGCACTTTCTATTCAAAACATTTAAAGTATATATTAACTCATATAATCCTCACAACAACTTGGTGTAGATTCTATTGTTATTCCCATTTTTCAGATGAGAAAATTGAGGAAAAGTAACCTGTATGAGGTCATGCAGGTAGTAAGTGGTAGAGGCAAAGTTCAGTATGACTCTGAAACGTGCACTATTTTTGTTAATAGATTTTAGTTTTTAGAGCAGTTTTAGTTGACAACAGAATTGAGTGGAAGGCACAGAGTTTCCCTTTTCCACCTCCTCCATTGCACATGCATAGCCTCCCCTAATATGAGCATCCCCCACCAGAGTTGGTACCTTTGTTTATAATGATGAAACTCTTTGACACATCATAGTCACCCAAAGTCCATAGATGACATCAGGATTCACTTTTGGTGGTGTAGATTCTATGGGTTTGGACAAACCTGTATTGACATGTATCCACCATTGTCATACAGAATAGTTTCATTACCGTAGATCTCCAACGTGCTTCGCCTAAAATCCAAACTTTCAACTAGTGCACTAGGTTTTCCCTTAATGTTCATTTCAACACTGGCTTCCCTGTTTTCACCTCTGAACTCACAGCATACATTGACTGCACTGCTCTTAAATTTTGATCTTTTGATCTTACATTGTTTTTAACTGGTATATTGTTGAGCTTTTGGTGAATCCTATTTATTCTACTTGATTCTAAAACCTATGAGAGTAGGGAGTAGCTCTGTCTCTTTCTAATCCTGACCCTGTATTGCCCCTCATATTTATCAAGACCCTGAATAGTGATTTTGTAATGTGAATGGTAATCCTCTCCACAGTAGTGCTTTGTTAGGGCCAGTATCCCTTTCATAATGTGGATATCTTCATAAAATATATAATTATTGTTTTTCTAATGACAGACTTATCCTTTTCACTCATCCTTCACAGTTCTACCCTTTAAATATCTCCATGGAAGGGTTCTATCAATAAGCCAATCCCCCTTTTTTAAGCTGTGGTAAAATACACAGAACATAAAATTCACCATTGTAATTATTTTAAAATGTAATATTTAGAGGCATTAAGTAGATTTACCATGTTGTGGAACCATCAGCACTATCAAACCCCAGAACATTTTAATCACCATAAAGGCAATGCCACAGCTGTTACGGAATCATTCCCTGTTCTATTATTCCTGCAACCCAAGGGAACCACTAATCTGCGTTCTTTCTCTATGGATGTCCTTATTCTGAATATTTTGTATACATGAAATCATGTAGTATATGGGTTTTGATGTTGGCATCTTTCACTTAGCATAAAACTTTCAAGGTTCATCCATGTCATAGCATGTTATCAGTACTAAATCACTTTTAGTAGCTGATTAATATTCCACTGTATTGACTACACCATATTTTGTTTTTGCATTTATCTGTTGATAGACATTTGGGTTGTCTCCACATTTTAGCTGTTGTAAATCTGCTCTGAGCATTGATGTACAAGTATTTTTTTTGATACCTGTTTTTAGTTCCTTTGCATATCTCTCAGGAGTGGAATTACTGTATCATATGGAATTTTTTATTTAGCTTATTGAGTAACCTCCAGTATCCCTTTTATCATGTCATATTGTATAGCACATACAGATGTTATTACGTGTATTTACAATATTTTAAAATTTATTTATTTATTTTTAAAAAGTTTATTGTCAAATTTGTTTCCATATAACACCCAGTACTCTTCCCCACAAGTGCCCTCCTCCATAACCACCACTTCCCTTCCCCCACTTTCTCCCCCCTCAACCCTCAGTTCCTTTTCAGTATTCAATAGTCTCTCAGGTTTTGCATCCCTCTCTCTCCCCAACTCTCTTTCCCTCTTCCCCTCCCCCTGGTCCTCCATTAGGTTTCTTCTATTCTCCTGTTAGATCTATGAATGCAAACATATGGTATCTGTTCTTCTCTGCCTGGCTTATTTCGCTTAGCATGACACCCCCGAGGTCCATCCACTTTGCTACAAATGGCCAGATTTCATTCTTTCTCATTTCCATGTAATACTCCATTGTATATATATATACCCCATCTTCTTGATCCATTCATCAAGTGATGGACATTTAGGCTCTTTCCATGATTTGGCTATTGTTGACAGTGCTGCTATGAACGTTGGGGTACATGTGCTCCTATGCATCAGCACTTCTGTATCCCTTGGGTAAATCCATAGCAGTGCTATTGCTGGGTCATAGGGGAGTTCTACTG
>NC_043708.1:83924968-83943596 GCF_006229205.1 Suricata suricatta | reverse complement strand
TTTCTTCACTGGGTTATTTGTTTTTTGGGTGTGGAGTTTGGTGAGTTCCTTGTAGATTTTGGATACTAGCCCTTTATCTGATAAGTCATTTGCAACTATCTTTTCCCATTCTGTTGGTTGCCTATTAGTTTTCTTGATGGTTTCCTTTGCAGTGCAGAAGCTTTTTATCTGGATGAGGTCCCAAGAGTTCATTTTTGCTTTAATTTCCCTTGCCTTTGGGGATGTGTCAAGTAGGAAATTGCTGTGGTTGAGGTCAAGGAGGTTGTTTCCTACTTTCTCCTCAAGGGTTTTGATGGTTTCCTGTCTCACATTCAGGTCCTTCGGCCATTTGGAGTTTATTTTTGTGTATGGTGTAAGAAAGTGGTCTAGTTTCATTCTTCTGCATGTTGCTGTCCAGTTCACCTAGCACCACCTGCTAAAGAGACAGTCTTTTTTCCATTGGATACTCTTTCCTGCTTTGTCAAAAATTAATTGGCTGTACATTTGTGGGCCCAGTTCTGGGTTCTCTATTCTATTCCATTGGTCTATGTGTCTGTTTTTGTGCCAATGTGTATTTGCAATTAAACTTCTTCCTTTCTTGCTTTCCTATAGCTAACTGGTCAGCAGGTCATTTGTTTCCTCTTCTGTTATTTATTTTCTCTTTTGGCTCCTCAGGGGTTCCTTCTTTTTTTGAAAACTTAGCTATGTATGTATGTAGTTTTAGCTATGTATTTAAAAAGAGGTTTGTGTATTGCTGAGTTTGAGTTCTGCTGGGAAAGGCTTTTCAGGTTATTTGGTCTACTCCTTTGCTATTAATGAATTAATGAATCATTAATGAATTAATTAATATTCCTTAGGCTACAATGTTTATTTGGAGCACTTGTTCACTTTTAAAAACTCACAACAAACTGATAGTTATATTTGTTAAATAAGAATCTATACAAATGCCAGCTGCTTAGTGAAGGTTAAGTATATGGAAACAATTCCCAATGGCCATATTAGATTTCCATGGGTAATAGCTGTGTGCTTAGATCACAGGCATTTATGTACTCTGATCCCTGGCTCTGGTTTATGCATGCTGCTTCCCCAGATTGTGTACTGTAGTTACAATCTTTGAGGAGAATCATAAATATAATTCCTGTGGGAATGATTGTCTCTGAGTTTTATAATTCAGGGAAGTATTCTTAGAGTTGCTGTTATTCACTAGAGACCTAACAACAATTAAATGAACGTCTTACATTTCTATAGTTATTTTATTTTTAAAAATTGTAAGTGTTTTTTATTTATTTTGAGAGACAGGTGGGGAAGGGGTGGAGAGAGAGAGAGAGAGAGAGAGAGAGAGAGAGAGAGAGAGAGAGAGAATGAATGAATTCAAGCAGGCTCTGTGCTATTAGCACTGGGATTGAAGTGGGGCTTAATCCTAGGAACCATGAGATCATGATCTGAGGCAAAAGCAAGGGTTGGACTCTCAACTGACTGAGCCACCCAGGCATCCCCCTATAGTTCTTTTGAAAAACAACTTTGTTGAGGTATAACACAAACCATACAATTTACCTATTTAAAGTGTAAAATTCAGTGACTTTTAGTGTATTTACTGACTTGTCTGGCCATCACCACAATCACATTTAGAACATTTTTATTACACCAGGAAGAAACTTTGTACCCTTTTCCAGTCAATTCTCAGACAGTTCATCCCTTAGCCTGCAACCACTAATCTACTTTCTGTCTCTTTAGATTTGCCTATTTTGGCCATTTCATGTAAATGGAGTCATGCAAAAATATGTGGCTCTTGTGTCTGGCTTCTTTTAGTTAGCATAATGTATGTAAGATTCATCCACATTGTAGCATGTATCAGTACTTCATTCATTGTTATGGCTGAATATTATCCCATTGTATGGATATACCACATTGTGTTGATCTATTCATAAGTTGATGGTTATTCAAAGTGTTTCCACTTTTTGGCTGTTATGAATACTGTTGCTATGAACATTGTGTACAAGTGTTTGTGTGGATACATATTTTTATTTCCCTTGAGTATATCCTGTGAATGAAATTATTGGATTATATAGAACCTCTGTTTAATCATTCAGGAACTATAGCCTGTTTTTCAATAATTCTTTTAATTTAAGGAAATAATAGTTATATCTACTCATTTATCTTTATAATATCTTACATATTTAGAAGAATTGTTCTCTCCATTTTAGAAATGAGAAAACCAGGGCACAGGAAATTGAAATTGTTTGCTTGAGGTCACATAGTTAATAAGAGGTATGTCTCCTAACACCCTTAGCGGCCAACTTTCTCTTTTAGCTTCTAGCCTTCATCTGTATCCACCTATAGATATAAGTTGAAGAAAATAGGGCTGAATAGCAGTGCATTAAAAATATTAAAAAGTGTAAATCTCAAAAGTTAATGTGATCTTAGTTATGTTAATATAAACATCCAAATGGATGTTTGGAACAAGGGAGGATATAATCCTTCTATTTTTACCACTTAACTATCCCATGGCTAAAATGTTAGTTTTCGTCAGACAAGCACTGTCAAAGTGGAGTTTGTTCAGAGAAGAGTAGCCAATGAAATAAACACTATGAAACAAGAATAAAGGCTAACATGTGATTAGCCTGGAGAAGGGAGGAGACTTACAGGAATGTGATAGCTTCTTGAAGTGTTAGAAGATCTGTCATGTGGAGCATGTAGAAAAAAGATTTAAGTCTTTTTCTTCTGTCTTGCCCCAGAGGAAAGAAATAAGTTGCAAGGAGATAGATTTGTTTCAACATTTATATCTAAATTCATATCAGAATAATTTTTGAAAATTGGAGTTAGTTGAAAATGAATTGGGCTGCCTTGGGAGCTTAGAAATGTCTCTATCAATAACAGTATCCAAGCAGGATCAAGATGTCAGCAGGCAGGGAATTCTATAATGGTGACTTCAGCATCCTAGGGTTGCATTACATGATGTCTGAGATCTCTGGAAGCCATGAGAAACTAATTCTTTGAAGTCTAGGGAAAACAAAGGTTGGGAAAGTTACAATTTGCAGGTCAGTAGGAATGTATAATGTAAGGATGAGTGTATTATCATCCTTTTGAAATTTGGTAGCCAAATCACAAAATTTGAAAGCAGGGAGGGACCTCATTGATTGCTGCAGTCTCTGCTCCCTCATTATTTAGGCGGCGACACTCAGATACAGACGTTCTTCA
Source organism: Suricata suricatta (assembly GCF_006229205.1). Taxonomy (NCBI): domain Eukaryota; kingdom Metazoa; phylum Chordata; class Mammalia; order Carnivora; family Herpestidae; genus Suricata; species Suricata suricatta. The sequence goes on along the minus strand of NC_043708.1, from coordinate 83,940,419 downwards.
CCTTGCCCAGTGCGAAATACCCAGTTAACTGGCAGAGTCTGGATTAGAATCCATATCGTTTTAAAACAAGTCAAAGAATTACTCATTTTAACAATTAAATAATACGAATAATTTACTGGATAGAAATACTAACAAATCCAAGACTAGCTTATGACTAGATGCTTAATGTATTTTTAATAAAAGCTAGATATGTTCAGGATGTCTTTCTAACCTTTAGAGGACAAAATCAAAGAGCATGAATGACAAGCTTTACCATAAAACTTACCCTAGTGCCGCTGTCAGAGAGAAGATATTAAACTGAACGAACCATTGATCTGACACAGTATGGCATTTTAAGCTGTTCTGTGTCTGTATGTTTTTGCTCTTTTTGCCTGTTGTCATTGTTTTTGAATGTTCTATTATTTTCATTGTTTGATCCCACTGATCTTGTTTTATTTCAGGTTCACCTTTATCTCAGTGTCTTTAATGTTTAACACAACAAATGCCTTAAACAGTAAAACCATTCAAGGCTTCTAACATCAATAACAATAAAAGCAGCAAAGCATTTAAGAACAATGAAATAATAGCAGTGGGGGAAAGAAATTCTTGGCTCAGCTGAAGCTTGGCTAGAACATGTCAGCCAGTCATGAAACCTATGCAGGACTGCTGAGGTGGTCAGGTTGGACACAGATGTGCTAGATTGTGGATGGCAGCAATTCTGTCCTCAAAATTTAGGCACATAGCATGAAAATATTTCAACAATTGGTAAACATGTTAGACTGGAATGAGAAATGAAATATAACCTTGATCATTATTTTGAATATTTTAAAAGGGGTTTATCAGATCATTTTTTGTTTGTTTAAAGTGGATCTTGATTCATTTCTGCTCTTCTGTGAGATTGCATGTCTTGATCTTCCTGATTGCATCCTGAAGAGAGGATGGTTTAGAATAATTTGCCTATTTCCAGTTCCTTGTCAGTTTTATTATTGCATGAAATATCCTGTGGTATTTATATATGCCACAGAGGCCCAGAGATGGAAAAAAAAGGGCATTTTAATCTGTCTTTTAAAGTATATAATCAGAAAGTATTTGAGAAGCTTGGCATAAATTATGAGTATTTTCAGTGAGTCATTGACAAAGTATCTTCAGCCACAAAATCCTGTGAAATTGAGTTTCATAATTGCATCACACTCCTTTGGTACCATTGTTGGACTCAGAATTCACTGGGGGAAACACTAACTTAATTGCCAAACTTTATCTCTCCTCCCTTCCGCACACCTGCAAAGTGCTTATCATAATGGAAATTATGCTTGTTCCAAGGAGAGGCTATCCTTGTGAATTAGCCAATTAGCCAGTGTTCCTTATCTTATCTTTTATTCCCAAGCCTATGAATTTTCTTTTCCAAGTACTGACATTATTTGTGAACTTGTAAATTGAAATGTATGTATTTCTTTGCTTGACATCTCACCATTGCATAATAGGACCTTCAGCTATACTTTCAGGAAGTGATTATATATGTCTGGGTTTTTAAAAAATCTACATACTGGATATGGAAACTGAATTTTTAAACAAATTTTAAAAACCTCCCATTTCAGAGTGTTTCTTGGCACATGAAACAAGGTAGTTTTCAACAGAAATAAAAGAACAGTGGAATGAAATTTATATGAAGCATGTTTCTGAAACATCAGCACATTTGACTGTCGATTATGGACAAGATCCATAATTGACCAGAGATAAAACACTGGTCCCTCCAGGGAGGAAGACTGATTGTCACATGGCAAGAATCCTGGCTGACCTAGAATGGTTCAGTATACAGAATGGAGGGGATCTCACCACCCAAAATCCCCTGAGAATACTTTTTAAAAATACATTTGTTTGGTTTTTGCCATTGCAGATTCATTCATGATTCATGGATAAGAGTGTTTTTGAAGATTTGCTCCAACCTTGAAACTGACTTCTCCTCTGTGTTCTGATGTGGGCTAGTGGAGGAAGGGGGGGGGAATCTTCTTTTATAGAGTTAATATGAACAAGAAGAAACATTGCATGAAACTTTGGTCTTAAGAATGACCATTTAGGAAGTTAAATTGTTACATTGTCCCCAAAGTACCAAGAAATTAAAGAATTTATGAGAGTGGGGAGCCTGGGTGGCTCAGTTGGTTAAGCATCTGACTTTGGCTCAGGTCATGATCTTGTGGTTCATGAGTTCGAGCCCTGCGTCGGGCTCTGTACTGACATCTCAGAGCCTGGAGCCTGCTTCAGATTCTCCCTCTCTTTCTGTCCCTCCCCTGCTCATGCTCTATCTTTGTCTCTCAAAAATAAATAAATGATAAAAAAAAATTAAACAAAAAGAATAAAGAATTTATGAGAAAAGCAGAGTTCAGAGTAATTTTAAAGTCTGTTGCCATTTTGGGACACCTGGGTGGCTCAGTTGGTTAAGCTTCTGACTTTGGCTCAGGTTGTGATCTCACAACTCATGAGTTTGTGCCCCCCACATTGGGCTCTGTGCCAATAGTTCAGAGCCTGCAGCCTGCTTCAGATTCTGTTTCTCTCTGCCCTTTCCCCACTTGCACTCTCTGTCTCTTTCTCAAAAACAAATAAACAAAAAAAGGGGTGCCTGGGTGATTCATTTAGTTAAGCATCTGACCTTGGCTCAGGTATGTTGTCACAGTTTGTGGATTTGAGCCTATTTTGGATTCTGTGTGTCTCTCTCTGCCCCTCCCCTGCTCATGATCTCTCTCTCTCTGTCTCTCAAAAATAAATAAATGTTAAAGTTTTTTTTTTAAGTCTATTACCATTTCTTGGATCATGAAAGGCCTTAGGATATTGCTGTTGACGTTTTGGGTTCACTTTCCTTCCTCCTTGTCCTCGGAGGCTGTGCATATGCAGCAGATGGACCAGATTGCAGCACAGCTGACCCATTAATTTTGACCATATTCATTATTAGAAACTTCCATTGGTTGTGCATCAATTCACATCAGCCACAAAAATGGCCACAATGAATGCATTTTCAGTACCTTGTAGGTTATTCATTTATGGCCCACACAAAAAAGATAAAAAGTCAGTTAAGAATTCTGTTTGAGGAGGTATGTAAATCAGCTTGAGTATAATTTTGGACATCTAGTAATTTTTTTTTAATCCTCTGAGTTCTTAAGCTCAGAGAAAGAATCTCAGAGAATCTTAGTAAATGTGAAATGTATTATAAATAAAGGAATGGACCATAGTTCATTTTTGTATATGAAAGAATATAACTAATGACCTCTTTGTGTTTATTATTACTAGCTTGCTGCTGGATTCCACCTAACAGTCTTTTGTTTCCTGGTACAGACAAGTGTAGATCTCTTAAAGAATCAGTTTTTATTTGCTTTTCATTGTATTAGGACAGTGGTCTTTGTGGTAACACATTCCTAGGTTTGTAGTTGAGGATTTTAAGCAGTCAGTAAAGGCAGAAAATTAAAGGAGAGAAAATCTAGAACAAGCTGTTCAAAACTAATCAGTAGGAAATTATGTAAACTTAATTAACTAGGGCATCCAGGGAAAGGCTATAGAGTATAAAGAAATATTTTTGAAATGAGGCAAAGCAGCCAAACTAAAACAGGGTTAGTTGAAGTGTTTCCAAAAGGAAGGGAGGGAATATCTTCCCTGCCTAGGGAGCACTGCTCGACCTTGTGCCTTATTTTTGGCTGTGAAACTCTGTGCCAGAGTTCTCAGGCAGGGGGTGGTATACAAGGAGAGTCTGGAGTTGAGTGAACCAAAAAAACAGCAAGTCTGGCTTCCACTTTTTTTTCTTAAGTTGTTTATTTATCTTGAGAGACAGCAAACAAGAAGGGGAGGGGCAGAGAGAGAGAGAGTGAGAGAGACTGAGAGATTGAGAGATTGAGAATTCCAAGCAGGTTCCCTGCTATCAGTACAGAGCCTGACATGAGGCTTGAACTCATGAACTGTGAGATCATGACCTGAGCTGAAATTTAGAGTTGGATGCTTAACTGACTGAGCCACTCAGGCGCCCCTGGCTTGCACTTTTTATTGGATGATGTTCATGTAGTAAAATGGATTCTGAAATACAGACATTATGGTCTAGCTGTAAACCTCTGACCTCTCATTTACAAATGAGCCAAAATGATTAGCCAGGATTTAGCATAAATTTCTAAATGTTAGGTCTGGGGTTCACTAGATGGAGAAAGACTGAAGGTTCTCTGTCTTGTGCTCAGATACAGTTCATTTTTCTAAACCCCTACTTACATACTTTATTTTTTTTAACTTTTAAGGTTTTAATTACAGCTAGTTAATATAATAAACTAAATATTGGCTTCAAGTATACAATATAGTGATTCACTACTTCCATACAGTGGCTGGTGCTCGTCACGAAAAGTGCTCTCCTTAACCCTATCACCTATTTAACCCATTCCCCCACCTACTCCTGTCTGGTAACCATCAGTTCTCTGTAGTTAAGAGTCAGTTTTGGGGAACCTCGATGGCTCAGTCAGTGAAGCTTCCAATTTCAGTTCAGGTTATAATTTCATGGTCCATGAGTTCAGGCCCCGTGTCAGGCTCTGTACTGACAATTCAGAGTCAGGAGCCTGCTTCAGATTCTGTGTCTCCCTCTCTCTCTCTCTGCCCCTCCCCTGCTCGCTTGCTCACTCTCTCTCTCTCAAAAAAAATAAACATTAAAAATATTTAGTTGAGTCAGTTTCTTAATTTGTCTTTTTCTCACCTTTTACTCCCTTTGCTCATTTGTTTTGTTTCTTAAATTCCACATGAGAGTGAAATTATATGGTACAGTAAAACCTTGTTTTACGAGCATAATTCATTCCAGAGACATGCTTGTGATACAAAGCAGTTGTATATCAAAGCAAATTTCCTCGTAAGAAATAATGGAAACTCAAATGATTCATTCCACTATTCATATGAAAATGATTACAATACTGTAATATAATACAAAATACTAAAGAAAATTGAAAATATAAAGAAAAATAACCTGAACTCACCTTTGAAAGCCTTCGTGGCTGGTGTGAGGGAGACAAGAGAGAAGAGGGTTATTGTGTAGGACGCTTTTCACCATCCCTAACAGAATCACTGCTATCTGTTGGCTCAATGGAATCTTTTTCTTTTTGTGCAGCTTTAACAAGGAACCTATCCAATGACACTTGCTTTTGCCTCCTTTTGAGGATTTCTTGGAAATGTGACATTGCATTGTCATTAAACAGATTTATCGCATGCACTGCTACAGCCTTATTCGGGTGGTGCTTTTCTACAAAATTTTGCACTGTTTCCCGCATTTTACACATCTCTCTAATCTCATTTGAAGTGAGGGATTCCTCCACCTTCTTCTCCTCCTAGGTAAACCAGATGCCAACCTAGACTTCTAATAAAATCTAGCAATTTTGGCCACTTGCATACCTCATTCATACTTCTCAATGATTTCCTTCTTAACTTCCACTGTAATCATCTCCTTTTTCTCACTGCCTTTCTTTTCAAACTTTTTCTGCATGGGGGCCATTGTATATGTTCACAGGGATTTTGACTACATATACTGACTTTAATGTAAGTGGCAATAAGGCAGCAGAGGAAAGGGTCTATATCTCCAGGCATCCTGACCTAGAATGAAGCAAAGCATCCCTAAGCTAATCTTGCATGGAAAAGCAAAGGACTGTCCATAGAGGTTTTGAAGTGACAAAAAAATACACTAGTGCTCATTGTGGGCACCTTCCAACTTTCTGAAAAATCATGGATTTCTGCCAAACACTGCAGCCTGAGACTAAGCATCCATCCATGGGAGATAATCACCCACAATCCCACAACATGCACACGTGAGAGAAGAATCATTGGGTTAGTTGTCATCATGTGACATTTAGCATCATGTACTACTCATACTCCCTGCCCACCACAGCAGCCATAGTCTGTTTCTCCCAAATTGTGTCTCCACACTTTGTACCTTCTTGATTGGCCTCTTATCTATCTCTAGTTGTGGAGTTTGTTCTGCCAGTCTTCAGGTCACTTTCTGGGGTATTTAGGATGATATGATACTTATCTAGTTGTATTTGTGGGAGGAGGTGAACCTAGGGTCCTCCTGCTCCACCACCATTTTTCCCAGTTCAATTTTTATAAATATCTGTTGGATGCCTATTAGAGGTGTTGTCCTAATGCTGCATGGGACAAATAGATGAGTAAGTCATTCATTCCATTTTCCTTTAAAAGCTTATAATCTGAGGGCAGGTGGCTGGCTCAGTCAGTAAAGCATGTGACTCTTCATCTCAGGGTTGTAAATTTGAGTGCCATAACCATAGTGGGCAGTGATGCAAAATAATACTCCTGTGTACAAAGCTCTTAAATGTCTATCACTACTCCTGTCTTCTGTCTTAAACCCCAGATCTGAATAGTCCACTGCTTGTTGGACCTCTCCCATCAACTCTTTTCCCTAATTTTAAAATTCATAACATACATGAAACATAACACTTAACAACCTTGACCATTAAAAAAATTATTTTAGGGAGAGAGCATGTGAGTGGGGGAGAAGGGCAGGAGGGGGCGATCTTAAACAGACTCAACACTCCACAGAGCCCAGTGCAAGGCTCAATACCACTCCAGGGCTTGATCCCACAACCCTGGGATCATGACCTGAGCCCAAATCAAGAGTTGGACACTCAACTGATGGAGCTGCCTAGGCACGTGGCCCTCCCGCCCACATCTTGACCATTTTTAAGTGTATGGTTCATTAGTATAAACATATTCAGAATGTTGTACAGCCATCACCACCATCTATCTCTATGTGAATTTTAGGACAGTGACTTGGCATTACTTATGATCACTGAACTATTTAATAGGAAGTCCTCTTTGACATTTTAATACAAAATCTTTTTTTGAGATAATCCTCTCCAGCTTGTTTGAATTTTAGATAAATGGCAGGGTCTGATCATTTAAGCCAATATAAGGCTCCATGGTGTTCTTTAAACCCTTAGGAAAAAAACAGTTACAGGATATAGGTTTTGGAAAAGGTAGTTCCTTTCTAGAGTAAAAGGGAGGAAAAAACACATCCAAAAAAACAGTTAACATGCCTTTTGACTTTCAAAAAAAATCTAGTTGGAAAATAACTAGCATTTGCCCTTAGAAAATAAAAGAATTTATATCTGCTCTTGCCCCTTTGCTCCTGCCATTCTGCTCCTGTTTTCTCAATAGTCTTTTTTTTTTTTTTTTGCTTTGCAAATGGATAGGGAGTTTCTACCATAGTGCATAACATATGCATGCAATATGTAAGCTATGAAAAATTAACCTAAATCTTCAATGGCTACCTTTTGTTTAGGATACATAAATCATGCTAACTTTAAAATACATAAATCAGGATAACTCATCCTCATAATCTTCATGAAACCTAGTATAGGTTTACTTTCCATAACAAATGCTTTATAATTGTTTACTAATGAAATTTAAAATTTCCATGTCCACTTTTCCATGTCCAGTAATAGGCAGTATTTGAAGAAACTTTTCTGACTTAGTTACTTTAATACATCTAGCCACTTAGTTTTCTCCCTTTTCTGTTCAAAGTAAGAATACTTACTATATTTGTTAGTGATGATCACATTTTTAAATTTTCTACACTCTCTTGAATGTTTTGGTTAAAAAGTCAGAAGTTAACATTTTTCCATCAATATTTTCATTTCATTTGAATCATCAAATGTCTTTTGGCCTTGAACTTGAGCATGCTGCATAGTCTTTTTTTTTTTTTTAATCTTGCAGTTACTTATCTGTTTATTTACTTTTATTTTAGAGGTGATTTTCATCCTCTCTGGCAGGTAAAATCAGATCTATCTTGAGGAAATGGTAGAGTGTTAGAGTCCAGCAATGGTGTCTTCCTTTGGGTTAAGCCTGACCATCCACACATTTCACACTCACAGTTAGACAAGGTAAATCTTCATAGCATTTGATGTGAAAGTTTAGATCTTGTCAGCTTTCTCTTGAAGTTAGTCCCTAACCTACTGCAGAATGTCATTTGCTTATAAAGGAAACAACCACATCAATTTTACCTGATTAGTTTCCAGGAAGTTCCAAATTATGTGGATATTGACTACTACCTAATTGATAGATTTAACACAGGCTGTTAGCTATAAAGTCCAATTTGGCCATTTGAATTTTTTCTTATAAGTTATTGCAAAATGGTTGATGGGCTCACTGCATGGTTGATCTAGTTTGGCTACAATAGCAGTGGGGAAAAAACAAAAATTAATGATAAATGATTCATTTTATCATGTTAAAAAGCAATGAGCTCAATACAAGAAACATAGAATACATCTTTTTTTTTTTGAAAGAACACATTTAAATACTTCACATGAATATATTTAAGAAGGTTATTCCTTAACATTCAAATAAAGATCATGTGTAATTTTTTTTTCAAAGATGTGAATGACTCCTTTAAAATATGTGTGATGGTTCCTAACATAAGTGTCCAAGAATGGCTCATCCATGTGAGCCAAAATCAGCCCCCCCCCCCCCCCAACCAGAGGACAGAGGGACTTTCTGAGTGCATACTGACTGGGCTGTCATTGCTTGAAGCTTGGTTAAATCCTCTGGATCATGGGAAATCCCAATTTTAGCAAAACCAAAGTGAAAGTGGTTTGTGGCACTGAAGTTTGTTTTATCATAATTGCCACCAGGTATCAGTTATTTAGCATCAATAACTTGTGACAGTGTAAGAGAACTAAGTGCATAGAAATTCTGTGTGATAGAGATTCTGGGGCCATTCTTCCAGTTTGTTTGATGAATTTAGACACGTGTCAGTCTTATCATGGGCTTATAGAAACAGTAGCCTACCCAAATTTAGGCTATGTATATAGGCATAAAGGATTCCTTGTCCTTTCAGAATGGAATAATTCCAGACTCTTTATTTGCTGCTTTTCTCTTTCCATATGAAACTGGATATGTTAGTGCTTCTTAGCAAACTTGATTCCAAGAAGAGTAACTCAGAAATGGGATGTCTCTTAGTGGTTAAGAGTGGTCAGGGGCACAAACTTTGGAGTTAGACCTGTGTTCAAGTCCCAACTCTGCCACTACTATAGTTTTGAAATGGGGCTAGTACCCAGCCTCATAAAATTATGGAAAAAATTAAGTGAGATAATTACTGAAAAAGTGCTTATCTGTTGAATTGGCACAAAGTGAGTACTCAAGGCAGTTGTTACTATTATAAATCATTGCTTTTTTATATAAAAATAGTATGCTTTTATAAATTTTCAAATATTTTGGAAATATTATAAAGAAACTCTCAAGTGTCCATATCACACTATGCCAGAGATAGTAATTGGTAACATTCTTAGTGTATTGCTTTGTAGTCATTGTAGTCTTTTCCTTACATGTATTCCTGTGTGCACGTGTGTGTGTGTGTGTGTGTGTGTGTGTGTGTAAATGTAAGTCTGGCAGATAGTAACTGTTTAGTAAATATTTTTTGAATATATGGAATATGGCAGAATGTGTCCTTTTAAGAAAATAGCTACATAGTATTCTCTCACGGATGTACCACAATTTATTTAACCAAATCCCTATTATTGGACTATTATTTGTACAAAAAAATAGATTTTCCTATTAGAAAGGACTTTGAGATGAACATTTATGTTTGTAAACCTTTATATATGTATTTGATTATTGCTTTTAAATAAATACCCTTAAAGTAGAATTACTGAGTCAGATGTTACAAGCATTGTAAAATTTTTGCCCCAGATAGCCAAACTGCCCAACGTAAAAGTTGTGCAAAGAACAGTACTGCCTTTCTAAACTTTGCCAATTTAATATATCAGAAATGTTTTTTTGTCATTTTTTGCAGCCTTGTATAGTTTCAATTAAAATTTTTGACTATTAATACAACTGAATGTTTTCCTTCTATATTTAAGAATGTTTAAGAAATTCCCATTTTTTGGTAATGATTTTTCTCAAACTCCTCAGCCATTCTAGTAATACTTCCTGTCCCAGAATAGTATACTATAGTCCCTAGGAAGAAAAGGGAAAATAGTTGTGTATGTGTTCTAAGTAGAGGGTACCTTCTTTGATTGACTTGAATGTTAAGCCATGATTGGTAATGACAGTTTACTCCTAAACTGTGTTCAGTTTACCCATTGACATGGATATGCTATAACTTGTTATCTTTGGCTTATAGATCTCCCCAGGAATACTGTTCCAGGTTAGTGAGCAAAAGAAATGTTTTCTGGGGAAAGAATCAGGGCAAGAATGTTGTGATTTCAGACATCACAACTTTTCCCTATAGCAGTCTCTACCCAAGACCAAATCTGTGCCAGCCATGTAGATGAATCAGGTATTTCTAGGAGTGTATGTGATGCCTAGAAATGAGATTCCTGGTGACAAGCCTGGGCTACTCTCTGACACCCATCTCTGGGCATCTCAGACTGAGAGATGACTTGAAGAGCAAGAATTGTTTCACACCCAGAGACCAGGAAACCTTTGTACTTGTTCATGGAGCTTTTCATCTTTCAGATTATTTCCTTCTGCCTGTTAGGACTTGTGTTGTCACAAGTTCCTGCTCTCATACCAAGGGAGTGAATAATTGAATTTAGATAGTTGGTTTTTCAGTTGGCTCACTCCTTTCCACATGGAATTTCTTTAAAAGAAATGGATCTAAGAGAAAACATCCAGGGGAGACAACTCTGAATGTTTATGTGGATGAATATATACTTGTTTTCTTCGATACAGTGGAACCTATGGAAAAAGAAAGTACTATCTAAAAAGGATAGTGTTCTGTATTTATACCACCATCTAGGTATATTTTCCATTGAATATTTTTTATTACAAGTGTCAAAAAGCAGGTTGGGTCAGAGCTCACTTAAACTAATAGGGGAAATATGTGTTCTTTTATAATGCTTAAACTATATGTTTGGAAATAGAGGCTTAAGAAACTTATATCCTTTAATATTTGTGATAAACTAAGGCTATTCAGGGGTTAAGAGGCATATTGTTGGAAGTAATTTATTTATTTTCCATTAAAATTGACACCACTTTAGAATTTGCAGCTTGAGGTCTATTTGGTTAAGACCTCACTTCCCATCTGATAATTTAAAATTGTTGCTCTCCAAGTCAGGGAGAAGACATTTTCCGGGCTGACGAATGATGGCTCTGTATCAAACCAGCAACGTCTAGTAACGGTCTGAGGGCTGTGTGGTTTTTAAGAGATTTATTATGCAGAGGCAAGAAGCAAACATGTTCTATTTTATACCACACAGGACCTAAGAATCACTTTCCCATCAAGATTCGTTTGTACTCAGGCCGAAACAGAGAAGCCGGTTATTCATCACTCTGAACTTGCCCAGCCTGCTATGACCTTAGCCTCTAGAGAGATCCCAATACTCCCGTCTCCTGCGTGCTTATGGCATAATTTCTAGACCTCTGACATGTAGACCTAGGGATGGCTGGTAATGGCATAAAAGCTGACATTATTATGAAAGGCAGGTAGGGAGTTTTGTGTCCTTTGTGAGGAAGTTTAAAAGTTTCTTACAGTGGCGCCTGGGTGGCTCATCTGTTAAGCATTCAACTTTGGCTCAGGTCATGATCTCACTGTTGGTGAGTTTGAGCCCCACATTGGGCTCTGTGCTGACAGCTCAGAGCCTGGAGCCTGCTTTGCATTCTGTGTCTCCCCCTCTCTCCACTGCCCCCTCTAACACTCGCGCTCTGTCTCTCTCTCATAAATAAATAAATGTTAAAAAAATAAAATAAAAGTTTCTTACAGCCTAACTACAGTTAAGGGAGATATCATAAATTAAAATAGCACTACCAACAACCAACAACTTCCCCCTTAACATATTGGTAGACCTTACGTATTGCAGATAGATGGAAGGCACCTAAGAAATCATCCCCTTCATTGGACTGTACCACAGACTTCTCAGTGTTATCCCTATAACCCTCAAAACCTAGAGGAAAGCCTTGCACAGGTAGTACACAGTAATTATTAGCTGGACATATAACTCAGTGATCTAGCTCTGCAATTACCATTTTTTCAAATGGTAATTTGAAATGGTAATTTTTTCAGCTTTCTTTGCCAAAGTTCCTTTTGATTAATTTCGTTTCCCATGGCCTCCAAACTTTGGAAGGTTTACTATTCTACATTGATTAAGTAATAATGCATTTGTTTCTGAATTTTATTGATCAAAGCAGAGCAGGACTTCTGGTCAACATGAGAAAAATCATTGTTAGTACCATAATTAAAACTCAGAAAAAAGAAATCTAAATATAATTATTTAGAAGATGTACCAAATAAGCTTTTTGAAATAAAATTAACTTGTAGCCCAATATTACTTTCTGGGGAAGGGGTTCTATGAGTCTGAGCAGACTGAAAATCAGTGATGTAGTCTAATCGACTCATTTTACAGATATACTTGCTGATGCTTCAGGAGTTAGGATGCAGTGACTTGTCTGCAAAGCAGACCAATTGTTTGCCATTTTCCAGTTTAGACAATCTTGTTACAATGGGTATATAGGCCAGTCTTGAAAAAGATATTCTAGAATGAGGCCTTAGGTTCTTGTCTCTTTTTAGAGTAGATAGTGTTTGAATTAGTGCTGACTGGAATAGGTTACTGATAGAACCTCATTTTAATAAATACTCTATTATGTCTTGCATATCCCCGTGGTCTAGCTCACAGTTCATACTAATGATTTATTGTTATGGACCATAGAATTCTACCAGCTTAAAAAAGTTTCATATGGTCTCCCATCCAAGTACTAACCAGGCCCGACCCTGCTTAGCTTCTGAGATCAGATGAGATCAGGTGCGTTCAGGGTGGTATAGTTGGGGAGAGGGAGGGAGGCAAACCATGAGAGACTCCTGAATACTGAGAACAAACTGAGGGCTGATGGGGGAGGGGGAGACAGGAAGGGGGGGTGATGGGCATGGAGGAGGGCATTTGTGGGGATGAGCACTGGGTGTTATAAGGAGACCAACTTGACAATAAACTATAAAAGAAAAATAAGATAAAAACAAAAAATAAATAAAAGGTAACTTTACATTGTACCGTTAAAAAAAAGTGTCATATGAATTGTCATCATAGAGGACCCATTTTGTCTGTTAAGGATATGGGTCTCAGAGGAGGAAATGGCTTGAAGGGGATGTGTCATCAACTTGAGATCAGGCCAGAGAGCAGCAATCACGGAGTTACTGTTGTAAACAGTGGAGTCAGTCTTTGTAAAACCTACAGAGAAAACCAGGAGTGAAACTGTGCAGTGAGAGAAGGTCAGGGGTTTGAGGTGGGCCAAGATTTTAATGTCCATGTTTTGCATTTTTGCTCTTATGAACATGTCAGCATGATAATAGGTGGTCAATAAAGTTTGGCTGTCAAAAAAAATAATACTAATCAAAAGTTCCTATGCATTTAGAGACTATAGAGGAAATCATGCAACGGAGCAAAATACCAAGTTTTACCTGAAAGAGGAAATTGTGACTATTTTTTTCATTTTGATTTTTAATGTTTTTAAAGGTTTATTTGTTTATTTTTAGGGGGGAAGGAGGAAAAGAGAGGGCAAGCAGAGAAAGGGCAGAGAGAGGAGAGAGAATCCCTTCTGCCCGATCAGCTTAGAGCCTCACACGGGGCTTGACCTTACAAACTGAGAGATCATGGCCTCAGCCAAAATCAAGAGTCAGGTGCTTAAACGATTGAGCCACCCAAGCTCTCCTATTTTTGTCATTTTAGAGATTTTATCAAGGTATAATTTATAGGTAATAAAAAGCACAAGACTATTTTGTTGTTAACAAAAATTTGGGACAATTTTAGCTTTGAAAGGCACAGTATCTGTCATTTACAATCATAATCCAATTAGTGAATTGAACTTCTTAGAACCTGAACACAGTCATATAGATGTTAATTAGTATGACATAAAGGGTGTAACATGGTAAATTCTGGAGTCCAACAAAAGCAAAACTACTCAGCTTTTCAGTGGAAGTGTTTATAATGGAGACAAGCAGTAACTAATTCTCAAGCTTTTTAAAACTTGTTAAATTGTCTATGACAGTAAAGTTCCATAATGATCTTTACATTTTTCACCTCAGGAGGACAGGTAGTTTAGCTATGTTTCAAAATCCCCTGCTTAATTAACAAAGGAAAGGCATTCAGTACTTGTTGTAAATGGGAGACGGTGCAAACATTTGCAGGGTAGTATGGATCAGTTCCTCTCCCATCATGCAGTCCTGACGCAGTGTGAGGCACACCCCGCTCTTTGTTTTGACTGCTTTATGTCACACTTAGAACTGCTAGGTTTTAGGATCAGTAAAAGAGAACTAATGAGGTCCAAAGAATCAAAACATGTTTTAATTTGGTTTGTACATCAGAACTCTTAAGAAATATCTTTAAAAACAATCCAACATTAGGGGCACCTAGGAGGCTCAGTGAGTTAAGCCTCTGGACTCTTGATTTAAGCTCAGGTCATGACCTCACCCTTTGTGAGTTCAAGCCCCACCTCAGGCTCTGCCCTGACAGTGAGGGGCCCACTTGGCATTCTCTGTCTCCTTCTCTCTCTGCCTCTCTCTCACTGTCTCAAAAATAAATAAACATTTCTTGATTCCCTTGCCTCTGGGGATTGGGGGGGATTTGGGAGGACAGCGACAGTCAGAGATAAAGGACAGTCTGAGAGCTTAAAACCTGCCGTGGGGGTTGGGGGAGATAAGGATGGAATAAAGGAAAAACTATCTGGATGGTAAAAGTTGATCTATGCACAGCAGTGCCTAATTGTTGGTCTTTCCCAGATTCCAGGGGGAAAGGGAAAAAAGAAGGAAATAGGAAGATAGTAAAGAGAAGACAGGGGACAATTAAAAATTAAAAATATTAAGGAAAAAAAACAGTTAACAGTAATAAGCAAAAGCACAGCAGCTCTCCAGCGCAGGTGGGCGTGGCTTGGTGCAGGTGGGTGGGGTCCCAAGGGCTGCTCTCTGAGGTCCTGCCTTGGTGGATGCGAGAAGAATGGCGACTAGCACCCCAAGTCCCCCTCAGACCATGCGTTCTAGCCACTCTCTGGAGTCCAACCTTCTTGTGCCTCGGGCGGATCTAATTGTTTCTGTTTTCTAAGTTCTGCCCGGTTTCTAAGTCCTTGCCCGCACACTCAATATTGCCACCACAGTTAAAATCGCCTGCAGGTGATAAAAAGCTTCTGCAAGGCAAAGGAAGCAATCAAAAAAACTAATAGGCAACCAGTAGAATGGGAAAAGATAGTGGCAAATGGCATATCAGATAAAGGGCTAGTATCCAAAATATACAAGGGGATCACTAAACTCCATACACGAAAAATGAATGATCCAGTGACAAAATGGGCAGAAGACCTGAATAGACACTTCTCCAAAGAGGACATCCAGATGGCCAACAGGCACATGAAACGATGCTCAGTGTCACTCAACATCAGGGAAATTCAAAACAAAACCACACTGAGATACCACCTCACGCCAGTCAGAGTCGCTAAAATGAACAAATCAAAAGACTATGCTGGCGAGGGTGTGGAGAGACGG
>NC_043708.1:83914857-83924868 GCF_006229205.1 Suricata suricatta | reverse complement strand
AGATCAAGGGAGACTACTGAATACTGAAAACGAACCATGGACTGAAGGGGGAGGGGGGAAGGGGTGATGGTCATGGTGGGGGGCACTTGTGGGGAGAAGCACTGGGTGTTATATGGAAACCAATTTGACAATAAACTATTATAAAAAAATAAACATTTAAAAAATTATTTAAAAAATTATGTTGGTAGACATGATTTTTCTAAAAAAAAGAAATCTAGCATTAACAGTAAGGTAGCAGTTTTTACATATAAACAATTTGTATGTGGTGGAATATTAAGAGATATTTTTAATGTTTTCCTGATAAGAATACAATCAATGTACCTTCATTAATACAATGAAGGACACAATTAAGATTCAAACAAAGCTTCATGGACTTAAATGATGGGACAGAGCTTCAAAAGCTGACACTAAACAGAAATAAATATAATAATCCTGATCATAGATTCCAAAAATCAAATCCAGATACACAAGGTGAAGAAGATAGCATTTCATGGCAAAAAGATCCAGGAAATTTTACTTAGCTATAAACTCACCATAAAGCAAAGTGGTAAAATGTTAGCCTCAAATGCTTCTATTAAATTGCATTAAATAGGGAGGACCAGAACTTCAGTTTTGTGTTCCGTTTTGGTGATTCCTTTTTAAGGAAGATGTCAGCCATACTTGAAGGAACACAGTAAGATGATGGGGACACTGAAAAGGATTAATATTTCCTCCCTGGTAGGAAAAACCTTAAAGATTATTTGATCTGGGACTTCAACTTTTGAGATGAGGGAACAGGCTCAGAGAGATGTGTCCTGAGTCACAGGACTAGAGAGGAACAGACTAGTTTCCAAAAGCACCACATGATGAGTTAGCAGGTGCCAAATTGTGACATGCTGTGTGGAAGAGGGCCCAGACATTTTTCATCGCTTGAAAAGGCAGAACCAAGACTAATGTTTGGAAGTTAAAGGAAAGATTTGGATTAAAAATAGAAGGAGCAACTTTCTAGCGATTGCAGCTTCCTAAAATTGGAATAGTTTGCCTTGAAAAGCAGTGAGCCACCCATCACCAGATATGTTTAAGTAAGGGTTGGATAAGGTGTTGGGAATGTTGAAGTGGTTCCTACTGTGCAGAAAAGGTTGGACCATACTTGTTAATTATTATATAGGTTCTTTTAATTGCTAATAACAGCTAACATTTATTGAGTATTTATAGAATTCTATGCAGAGATAAAGTATATGTATTACCTCTTTAATTCTTATAATACATGGGGAAGCTGAGGCCCAGAGAACCCCTTGCTTTGACTAAGGTCACATGGCTAGTAATTGATGAGGTGGGATTCACATCCAGGCAGTCTGGCTCCAGAGCCAGTTTTGCAAACTTCTGTGCTATAGCTGATGGTTAAATGCAGTTCTCGGACTCATGTAAATATTAGATCCATTCTTTTATGACTTCTAGCATTCTTAAACAGAAGTCTCTCAGTGGTAGGACCCAGTTTGCACTGGGGGAAGGGGGAGGTTTGTTTGTTTGTTTGTTTTATGGGTTTTAGGTATCACAAATGTGCCTTTCAAGGACTTAATGAATCTGGAGTCCTTGAAAATAAATCCTCTGGACATGGCCAGCTGTTTGCAGTTGCTGAACCATTTCAGTAATGGTAGGTGGTACATTAAACTACCATTTGTCCTTAAGAGACCTTGTGTTTTAGAAGCTACTCACTTAAGCTACATATATATATATATACATGTATATATATAATACCTACTAAGGGGAATTACATATATATACATATACATATACATATATGTAATTCCCCTTAGTAGGTATTATAATTCTCATAGATATGAAAGCTGCATGTCACGTTTTGGGTTGAGTTGCCTTCAGCCCAACCTGAGCTATTTTTTAATTAAACTTTATTTTAAGATAATTGTGGGTTCATATGCAGTTGTAAGAAATAATACAGAGAGATGTAAAGCATCCTTTACCCAGTTTCCCCCAACATCATGCAAAAGTATAGTATAACATCTCAACTGGATATTGGCATTAATACATTCAAGATAAGCACCTCTCCATCACAAGGATCCCTCTTCTTGCTCTTTCATAAGCACTTTCTTCTCTCCTATTCTCCCATCTCTCTCCCCTGGCAACCGCTAATCCATTCTCTACTTTTATAACTTTTGTCATTTTAAGAACCTCCTACAAATGGAATAACACCATATGTAACCTTTTGGGATTGGTGTTTTTCACTCAGTATAATTCCAGTATGTTCATCCTGGTTGTTGTATGTAACAATAGTTTTCTTCTTATTGCCCAGTAATATTCTGTTGTATAATACAGTTTGTTTAACCACTACCTGTTAAAGGATATCTGGGCTGTTTTCACTTTCCAGTTGCTGTGAATAAAGCTGTTATAAACATTTGTGTAAAAGTATTTGTGCAAACATAGATTTTCATTTTTCTGGGATAAATGCCCAGAAATACAATTGGTATGCTGTATGGTAGGGTTGTGTGTAGTTTTATAAGAAACTGCCTAACTGTTTTCCAGGGTGTTGGTACCATTTTACATTCCCACCAACAATCTATAAATAATCCAGTTTCTTTGCATCCTTGCCAGCATTTAGTGTTGTGATTTTCTATATTAGTTATTCTGAGAGATGTATAGTGATACCTCATCGTGGTTTGAATTAACATTTCCCTAATGGCTCATGCTGTTGAATGTTTTTTTATGCACTCGTTTGCCACCTGTGTATCTTCTTTGGTGAAATGGCTGTTCATATTTTTTTGCCCATTTTCTGATTGGATTGTTTGTGTTTTACTGTTAGGTTTTGAAAGAGCCTGAGCCTTTAGAGGCCAACAAGGTGCTGCTCATTCCTTTCACTCTCTGTCATTCACATCTTGCCAGTACCCTGCTCAGGGAAACCCCCACAATCTGACTGGGTAACTTCTTGTAGCCTGAGAAAGCCATGATTCCATCCTTATAGATGGAGAACAAAATACAGGTCATCTGAACATGCTGCTGCCTAGAAATCTTTATATATATATTTCACATATCATAAAACTATTTAAAGTGTATAGCTCAGTGAGTTTTAGCATATTCTCAAAGTTATATACTATGTAATTCCATGAAATTTTCGTAACAGCAAAAAAGAAATCTTTTACCTGTTAGCAATCACTCCAGATTTCCCCATTGTCCTGTACTCCCGGTCCCTGGAAACTGCTAACCTACTTTCTATCTCTGTAGATTTGCCTTTTCTGGACATTTCATATAAATGGAATCATGCAATATGTAGCCTTTTGTGTATAGCTACTTTTAATTAGCATAATGTTTGTAACATTCATCCATGTTGTAGCATGTATCACTACTTCATTCATTTTTATGGCTGAATAATATTCCATGGCATGGATATCCCACATTTTATTGATTCATTCATCAGTTGGTGGCTATTTGAATCATTTCTACTTTTTGGCTATTATGAATAATGGTACTATGAACATTATGTTCAAGTTTTTGTGCAGATAAATATTTTTACTGAGATATACCTAAAAATGCAGTTGCTGTATCATATGGTAACTGACTGAGGAACTGTCAAACTGTTACACATTTCCATCAGCAAACATATTGTTTCCCCTTTAATACTGAGAGTTTGAATTCCTTCACCACCCTCACCACCTCTTGTTATTTTCAGTTATGACCATTTATTCTTGATTATGATCATTTTAATGGATGTGAGGTGGAACCAAATTGTGGTTTTGATTTGCATTTCCCTAATGACTAATAATGTTGAGCATTTTTACATGTGTGTATTGGCAATTTGTGTTTCTTTGGAGAAATGTCTAATTCAAATCTTTGCCCATTTTTAAATTGGATTATTTGTATTTTTATTTATATATTCAAGATGTTAGACCATCTATCAGATGATTTGCAAATGTTTTCTCTTGTTCTGTGTATTGTATTATGACTTTCTTAATGGTGTCCTTTGAAACACAAACATTAATTCTGAATAAGATCATTTTAAAGGTTTTCCTTTTGTTTTAGGTATCTTAGCAGCTTCTAAACAATACTTTTTTTACTCTTCAGTATTTTCTAGGTGCCCTGCACTCACAGCAAGGACCCACTTTTCCTAGTTCCTTTATGCAGATGAACTTCCTACTACTTTCTGAGAAGGCTGAGATTATTTGCCATAAATTCCTCAACTATTGAAGTGTCTATGTATTTTCATTCTTCCTCACCTCGTCACACCCCCTCCTTTGAAATATAAACATTTTGCTTTGCTTTTTTAAGATGAGTGTGTCTACCTGGGCCATTTCCTTCTCTCTTCTAGGACTTTGATTTAGTAGTTGGCCTCTCTTTAACTATTAGTATTAGTAATCTCTTCTCTGCTATTCTTTTTCTACCCTCATACAATCTCAGGTCTCTGTTTCCCCTTTATTTTTTTATTATTAAAAAAAATTTTTTTACATTTATTTATTTTTGAGAGACAGAGAGAGTCAGAGCACAAGTTAGGGAGGGGCAGAGAGAGAAGGAGACACAGAAACTGAAGTAGGCTCCAGGCTCTGAGCTGTCAGCACAGAGCCCCATGTGGGGCTTGAACTCAAAAACCATGAGATCATGACCTGAGCTGAAGTCGGACATTTAACCCACTGAGCCACCCAAGCACCCCACTGTTTCCCCTTTATTTATTTTTTTATAATAGTTTATTGTCAAATTGGTTTCCATATAACATCCAGTTCTTCTTCCCGCAAGTGCCCCCTCCATGACCATCACCCCCTTCCTCCCTCCCCCTGCCCCTTCAGCCCATGGTTCATTCTCACTATTCAGTTGTCTCTCATGATTTGTGTCCCTCTCCCTCTCCAACTCTCTTTCCCCCTTCCCCTTCCTATGGTTCTCTGTTAGGTCTCTCCTGTTAGACCTATGAGTGCAAACATATTGTTCCCCTTTAAAGAAAAATATTAGGGGCAGAGACTTTTTCCAGTTTTATTTTTCCTTTACCTACCAACCTCTTTGACTTTTCCCCTTACTTTTAATCTTGAGAGAACTGTTCACCTCATCTGAAATATTGAAGTAATTTTCTCAGTGATCTTTAAGTCCCTGGTCTCCCACTTTGACTCGTCATATATACTTTCCATGAGATAAATCTTCCCAAAATGAAGTTCTTACCATCTCTCTGGCCCAAAAACTTCTGATGAGTCATTTAATACTGTGCTATCTAAAAGACTCCCTAGTTTAATATTCAAAGTTCTTTGTAACATGTTTTGTCCATCCTGACAGATCTGGACAACCCGCTCATCCCTGAACATTGCTCCCCAGTCCTGCCTTATGCCTGCTCCCCAGAATTCCTGTCTTCCTTTGTCTTTTCCTATGAAAATTCTGTCTTTGCTCAAACGCATTGAAGTTTATGATACTCTCCAATCTTTAAATCCCTATCACATTGCAAACTTCTATGTGGATTTTATTATGCTGTATTTGTATTACAGCTTTTTAAAGTAGATAGTAAGCTCTCTGAAGGCAGAGATTAGTAGCTTGTCCATCTCTGGACCCTCTCCAGCAACTAGACAGGGCTTTAGATCTAATAGGCACTGAGTAAGTATCTCTAACTTGATTTGATTTGAAAATAAAAACCTGAGCACTCATATCCACGGAGAAAAATCTGGAAAAGATAATGCAGAAAACATGAGGCAGACAGAGATGGGTGAAGCTGAGTAGGTAATTTATACTTTACAGTGAATCAGAACACAAGCTCAAAACCTCATTTTTCCCCCTGAGTGTCACTTTTGGCATTTAAAACTGATCTGTACACTGCAGATTGTATTCTTTATTTTCAAAACTCTAAGGGTTAAAAAAAAAAAGTAGAATTAGTTAAGTAAAATTATGTAGAGTCACCTTATGTGACAAATTATATCATCTGTTCTGAATGAAGTCCCTAAAATTGTCATGAAGGATGTCATGTTCATCTCCCAATTATGGAGAAAAGGCAGTAGCAAGTTGCAGGAACTTTGTGAACTGTAAAGTACTGCGTATAAGTTGACCTTTAAGTTTAAAAATATTTCCTACAAAGTATGGGTCAACTTATATGCTACTAGTTGATGGGTAGTGATGGTCTCTCAGCTGCCTCTCAAAGCCACTCTTTTTTTTTTAAATTTTATTTATTTATTTTTTAATGTTTTATTTATTTTTGAGAGAGAAAGAGAGAGACAGACAGCATGAGCAGGGAAGGGTCAGAGAGGGAGACACAGAATCTGAAGCAGGCTCCAGGCTCTGAGCTGGCTGTCAGCACAGCGCCTGACGCGGGGCTCAAACCCACGAACTGCGAGATCATGACCTGAGCCGAAGCTGGACACTTAACTGACTGAGCCACCCAGGCACCCCTCAAAGCCACTCTTAATGGATTTGTGGTTCATGAGATCAATATCATGATCAAACAATATGTAATCAAAGATAAGCCCAACCTCAAATATTTATATCAAAAAGCTCTTGGTTAACCTATATACTAGATTGTATTCATGACTCCATTATGCATAGTGTTATTAATTCTATTAGGTAATCACATAAGGCAAATTGATTAAACATTTACCTGTTTGGGTAGGGTGACTGAGAAGTGATTTTGTTTAATTTTTAGTCTCAATAGGAATGTGATATTCTTCTTTATTTTTATTTTCCATTTTGGGATATTCAAATTGACTTCTAAACTGTAAGCTATTGAAAACTGGGAAACTGTTCCATATTTTTTTGTACAACCTAGGCCTAATAGAACTCCTTTAGTATTATAATTATTCAGTAGTAGTAATAATGATAATTCCTAATATCTACTGAGTGCTTACTAAGGGCTAGACACTTTGCTAAATACTGTATGTTCATCATTTCTTTTAATTCTTGTAGCAGGCTTGTCAGATATTTGCTTTGCTTTTCAAAGGAGAAAATGAGGCTTCACTATTTGCTCAAGTTCATTATATTACATAAGTGGCTGAGCCAAGTTCTGAACCAGGCCGTCTGACTCCAGGGTCTGTGCTCCTAACTACACCATCTTCTTCAATAAATATGTATTCATTATGATGCTAATTATTTTTTAATGTAAAATCTTTTTTTCCCATAATATTTTATTGTCAAATTGATTTCCATACAACACCCAGTGCTCTTCCCCTCAAGTGCCCTCCTCCATCACCACCACCTCTTTTCCCGCCAAGCTGTGTACATGGTGTATGTGCAGTGACATCCTGTCTGTGTTTTTATTGTGTAATGTACCCTGGATACTATGAGCCCACAGCTGGTGTCCATTAATGATAGCAGTGTGAGAATTAAAAATAATTTCCAGAGCATCTTGGTTATAAGGCATTACATGATTTTTCATTATTCCGTGATCTTTAAATTATTGGGCTTAAAAGAGTTGATATTTGGATCTCTAAAGTAGTTTTTTTTTAATTTTTTTTAATGTTTTATTTATTTTTGATACAGAGAGAGACAGAGTATGAGAGGGGGAGGGGCAGAGAGAGAAGGAGACACAGAACCGGAAGCAGGCTCCAGGCTCTGAGTTAGGTGTCAGCACAGAGCCTGGCCCGGGGCTTGAACCCACAAACGTGAGATCTGACCTGAGCCGAAGTCGGATGTTTAACGGACTGAGCCACCCAGGCGCCCCTCTAAAGTAGTTTTTTATGTTTCTAAAAGTTGTTCTTGAAATAGAAGGTAGTGGAAGACTATAGTGTGCTCTCTGATACTTCAGTAGGAGTTTTAAAATTTTTCTTCTAATTGATTTCTCTACTTATGTCTTTTTAAAGGGAGAGACAAAGGCACTGTTCAAGTTTTCTTTATATCATCACTAAATTTATTAAATGAGAAACATAAATATAATTTTAAAGACTTTGAAGGAAGATTTGTTGTATCTTCAGATAAAAGTACTCCAATTTTCTAATGCTACTTTTACTTTTTTTCTTCTCCTCCACAGACAGAGGTGGAGAAGAACAGAGGGAGAGAGAGATTCTTAAGCAGGCTCCACACCCCCTCATGAAACCAATGTAGGGCTAGAACTCATGACCATGAGATCATGACCTGAGCCAGAATTGAGTAAGAAGTTTAACTGACTGAGCCATCCAGGTGCCCCTGAATGCTACTTTTAAATACAGTATGTGTATCAACACGAGGGAATACTATGTAGCTATTGAAAATAATGAGCTAGGGGCACCTGGATGACTCAGTCAGTTAAGCATCCCACTTCGGCTCAGGTCATGATCTCACGGAGTCCCAAGTCGGGCTCTGTGCTGACAGCTCAGAGCCTGGAGCCTATTTCGGATTCTGTGTCTCCCTCTCTCTCTGACCCTCCCCTGCTTGTGCTGTCTCTCTCTGTCTTTCAAAAATAAAACAAAAAACATAAAAAAACCAACTTGAGATTGAGGGAAGGAGTGAAATAGGACTTTTTATTCTGTATATTTGTTTCATTTGAAATTATATGTACATTCATTTCTATTTTGGTTGGATTGGGTTTGTTTTTCTTGCAAAACAACTTCCCCAAAACAAAAAAGTGCAAAGATAATAAGACAGTCTCATACACCTAGTCACCCAAAATGAAGAAATATAAATATTTTTTATATATTTTAGAAAATTTTAAAAATTAAAATGATAATTGATGTCTCTCCTATGTTTTCTTCCTAGTTCTATTTCTTTCCTAAGCCACTGACTGTCATCAATATCTAGCCATATCAGTATCTTTAGATCCAGTAAAACATTTTTACTACCATATACAGTTGGGGCACCGAGTGCCTCAGTGAGTTAAGTGTCTGACTTCAGCTCAGGTCATGTTTTTGCAGTTTGTGGGTTCAAGACCCGTGGCAGGCTCTATGCTAACAGCTCAGAACCTGGAGCCTGCTTCAGGTTCTGTGTCTCCCTCTCTCACTCCCCCTCTCTGACTTGTGCTCTTTCTCTCAAAAATTGATAAACATTAAAAAAAGAGAGAGAGAGAAATATATTACAGTTTATCTCACCTTCTACTGATGGATGTTTGGGTTGTTTCCATATTTTTTTTCTTATAGGTTGTTCTTCAGTGGTCACCCCTGTACATGTCTCACTGTGTATTTTTGTGAGAGGTATTCTCCAGCAGAGCTTCTCAAAGTTTTTGTCTGTAAAGACAAACACAGAAATGGATTTTTGCATGGCATGCTATGGTAAATAGGTGAGAGGTAAATGGCAGGGTCTCTGGCTAACTCAGCCCAACTGCCATCCTAAAGGCTGAAGGAATCTTTTTTTTGGGGGGGGGTATACCTGTAATGTCTTGCCATATCACACCTGCTGAGAAATTCTGTTCTAGGACATTGTCTCACAGACTTTTTAGTGTTTATATAAATCACCTGGTGGTCTTGTTAAAGTATAGGTATCGATTCTGTAGGTCTGGCCTGAGACTCTGTATTTCCAATAAATATTTGGGTAGTAGTGATGCTTTGATTAACAAGTCTCCAGTTCTTTGCTATCCAGTACAATAGCCACTAGCCACACATGGCTACTGAGCCCTTAAAATGAGGTCTGTCCAAATTGAGAAGTGTTCTAAGTATAAAAATACATACTAAATTTAGTGTGAAAAAGTAATATAAAATATCCCATTTATATTTTTTATATTATTATACATTGATTATTAATTACATGTTGAAAATATCGTTGTGACTATATTAGATTAAATAAAGTGTATTATTAAAATGAATTTTCCCTATTTTACTTTAATTTGGCAACT
Source organism: Suricata suricatta (assembly GCF_006229205.1). NCBI lineage: Eukaryota > Metazoa > Chordata > Mammalia > Carnivora > Herpestidae > Suricata > Suricata suricatta. The sequence goes on along the minus strand of NC_043708.1, from coordinate 83,915,183 downwards.
AAAACACTTAAAATTATGTATGTGGTTTCTTTTATACTTTTTTCCTTTCCTTTTCTTTTTTTTTTTTTAATTGTTTATTTTCAAATTGGTTTCCATATAACACCCAGTGCTCTTTCCCACAAGTGCCCTCCTCCATCACCACCACTTCCCTTCCCCCTCCTTCTCCCCTGTCAACCCTCAGTTCCTTTTCAGTATTCAGTAGTCTCTCAGGTTTTGCGTCCCTCTCTCTCCCCAACTCTCTTTCCCTCTTCCCCTCCCCCTGGTCCTCCATTAGGTTTCTCCTGTTCTCCTCTTAGACCTATGAGAGCAAACATATGGTATCTGTC